>NC_066586.1:5428399-5600899 GCF_905475345.1 Vespula vulgaris | reverse complement strand
CATAACGACACTTAACCAATTAACGGAGTTATCGTTATTGGGTTATCGTCTTCTTCGAGTTTCATCTAAAATATTTAATTAAATATCGAACATATCGGGAAATTGGATAGATTTTAACTCTTAATATCACTTGAATCAATCACATTCAAAATCTATAATTACGAAAACTACAAGATGGAGGAATGGTTACTATCTTCTATGGATATATTTATAATGACCTTCTTTGTCCGAATATTTTTACTCTATTTATCTCATAGTTAACGTGCATATGTATATATCCTATATTTTGAAAACTTCAAAATCAATATTTCTTCTGCATAGAAAATATATTTCATCAGAATTTTTTATTTCTTATCCTCTTGTTTTATTTTTCAATATAAAAACGAAAGAAAAAAAAAAAAAGAAAAAGATATACGAAAGTATCGAGATAAAAGTCAATATCTAGGACGACTTGGAAGTTCCAGTTGAATACTTCAGCTTCCCATAGATTCCTACGTCGTATTCGCTGAAAATCGCTAGACTCATCGTAACGTTCGAGTATCGAGCAACGAGGAACGATCGAAGATCACGTATAATGTACGATTGCTTCGTGCTACGTTTAGAAACTAGATTCGAGGGCAGTGGATCAAGACTCTATATCGCTTTCATAATCCGATGGGTGGTACACTTATCATATCGCACGGTTTGCACTAAATAACGTTCCTTTCATTGCTGCTACCAAATTAAGCCTTTAGAATCCTCTCCCTTTCTCTTCAAACCCTTCCAACAAAACTAACCCTTCTCATCTCTTCTGTCTGTCTCTTTCTCTGTCTCTCTCTCTCTTTCTTTCATCATTCTCCTCTTGAATATCTCTTTCTATCAATCTCCATTCGCGCAACACTCATGGAACTATGCGAACAACGGATTTATCCGATATTGCAATTCATCTAACCGCATCAACATTTATTCGTCAATAACTAGCGAGCCATTTCCGCAGATGATTCACTGATTACACTGCAGATTCGAAATATTGCAAAAGATATGTACGATATTATGAGTCGATCGAGGAATTCAGAAAATTATGATAGAGTTAAAGTAATGTATACGTATGTTCTGGATTATGCAATGATATGGGGTACGTACGGATTATGTCTAATGAAGATAGAAAATAGGGAATCATGTGGCACATTGAAATTGATACGTCAGTTACTTGAATCCTATATTCGTTGAAAGTGTTATGTCGTGAATCAGATACTTAATTATCTTGAATATATGAAATATAATGGATCTTAACACAGACACACGTACATACACACGCGTAATATATCCTTAGTGTATCGCTAAATACATCCGTTTCATAGATGCGTGATATATAACATTGATGTAATACTATGTATGAATCTACTCTAATGCGTGAAACAGGTGGCACATCTATTAGTCGTTGCAGACATCGTTCTATAGTTATCAGACGATTCAATTGTCTATGAAGACTCTCTAAGATCCTTTGTTGTCTTTGTTTACTGCATCTGACTGTGAATACTATCCCCTCTTTACTTTCTTCATTATCGTACCAAAAACGTTCCCTATTTCGTCAGACGAAACTTTCGATATCCTTTGCTTTGAAATGACTGACTATATATAGTTTTTCAATAGGTAGTTGCTTATTGTTCTATTATTTCTATTCTCTCTCTCTCTCTCTCTCTCTCTCTCTCTCTTTCTCTCACTCGTATCGATTTATTACTTTACATAGTAATTAATAATTTTATTGTAATTTCTGTTACCTCTTATAATGCTTCTTTGACCGATTAAACAACTAAGTTCTATTCTGTTATTTATTGAAATTTCGCGAGGAGCTTCATCGTGTTAAATGTTTGCTATATAATGTTTACATTATTAGCTACTTCCAATCTAACCATTATAGAACTATATATAGCAATAAGTAGAACTACTCGAGAAGCCTCTACGTGTTCTGTAGAATTAATTACAGTGTAACCAATAGGGGGATAAATTGAAGGAGCATCACACTAGTCTTCCTATCATCAAATTTGTAATCAATGAGGATCAATAAATAAAACAAAGAAAATACAAAATTTTTGAATATACATTTGACAAATATAAATGTTAATACGAAGATATTACGAAAGTATCTATCGATGTTCCATCGATTTTTGTACATTTAATAGGCTTTGATTTTTTTTTTCTTTTCGTATAAAATAAACAAGTGGATAAATTTTATACCATTGAATTCCTCTCATTCTCATATTGTCATATTGCTATACAATCTCTGCGATAACTTGTAATTTCGATTATAAACGCATATATCCATAATGGATGTCGTCCAATCAACAATAATATTCCTCGTGGGTTCTCTTATGATCGTTCGATTGAAATTCTGAATGAGCAGTTTAGTAGAAATTACATTGATAATGTATTCATCAATACCAAACTAGATATTTTACTACGTAAATTTTTTAGAAAATCTAATAAAATATATTTATTGGAATTCTTGCTCATACTCCTGCTCCCTGATCCGTGATCCGTACTCCATGAGCCATTTATTTTCACGGATTATTTATCTTCTCGTTTCAGTTGAAAAAGAAATTTATATTACGTTCAATCATTCATTGAACTTCTCATCGACGTTTCATTTCTCTTTTTGATAGGAAAAATAAATCATTTGTTTTTCATTCCAATTAAAAACAAAAAAAAAAGGAAGAAAGAAAATGTTAAATACACCAATTTTTTTATTCTACGTTTCATTCAATCTGATCTAGTTTTCTACCCACGTTTGACGATCGAAAATTTTTTCCGATTAACAGGTTAATGTTTAATATTTCTTGTTGATATGTGATCGACTAATACGTTCGACACGTTATTAATTATCTTGCAATCAAATGCGATAAAAATTCAAAGAATCTGTCATTGGCAATTACGATGAATCCTTAATGCATCGATCTACTTTAATCGAAATATTATATCTGGTTAGATAACACGATTACTAACATATCAAATGTCATAAAAATTATCTATCGACAAATGAATTCTGACTGATGATAATATTCGATTGATATCTATATTGCCCATAACGTGAAAGATACATTCTTCGTTATACAAATTTCTTTTCATACGGGACATAGGACTTGTCTATAGCGGGATATTAATATTAAATAAAAAAGGACTTTTTCTAATATAAACTTTATTTAATTTCAAAACAATAAAAAGGTAAATTTTTTTTCATTATATTTAAATAAATGTTAAAAGAAAGAGGAAGATAAAACTAGTATTTAATCACTGTCAAGATCGCTCTAATTCTTATTTTACTTTTAGTTTTCCTTATTGTGCGGAAGAGTTGATTCATTTATGTCATATTTCTTGATAATAAATGGTGGTGATGTATCGCTGATTAAGAATTTATATATCTATATATTTTTTTTTTTTAATGATATAATTCTTTTATCCACTTTATTTTCTGCAAAGATCTTTATAGTCACGGTTGAGAAAAATATTATTTCTTATTCTAACATTAACAATAGTGAAAAAAAAATTACCTAACTGAAATAATAATAAAAATCTTGTTTATTAGTTCGTATATGTAAAGCGTTATATTAAAAAATATCGTAATGGCGTGAAATAACTAATGATTTTTTTCTATAATAAAAGATATTCTTTCGTACGTTCGATAGATCAAATAAACTATTTCATATGCAAAACCATGAAAAATATTTCCTTTATATATAAATCCGAACGATTTACGAAGTTATTACATATCGCGTACGTCGAGAATCAATAATAATATTTACCTCAAATAACCAACCTTTGGCGATATTATATCGAATGCGTTAAAAAATGGATGACCAGAATATAACAATCAAAGATACTAATAATTCGTTCGATAAAATGTGAGATTTTATAAACAACGACAAAAATAATTTCAAACGAAGTTTTAATACATTCCATTTGGATTATGCAAATTTTGCCGGAAGAAAAATATATATCGCGATGATAAGCGTAAATAATACGAGTTGAATGGGTCCAGTGATAAAGCCGTTTAGAAATAGCTCGAAATATTGAGAATGCCATTGAGAACGTCAAGTATGTTGTTAAATGTAGTAACATGATAGATGACGTCAAAAACTCTGAAGGAAATACATTATTAACGACATGAAAACGAACCCCTGTTATATCTTGCGGTCTTTTGGAAAATTTCGACTTTAACTCGACGAGATTTGTGATACGTTTGATACGTTATTCAAGAAAAATGGATGGGCAAATTATGAAAAAAAAATAAAATAAAATAAAATAAAAAACAAAACAAAAAGGAAATGTTACCAAAAAAAAAACGAAGAAGATGTAATTCGATTCGTCAGAAAATACATTGAAGATCACAAGTACGGCTTTTATCTATCGGTCGTCGTCTTGTGAACGCGCACGATCCGTTACGAAAATCAATACTGACCTTTTGAGCCAATCAAAGTTGCCGCGCATCGTTACAGACTAACTAAAATTTCTGTAAAGACTAAAATAGGAATTAATCGAGTTGGAATGGAAATTAGAATCGATTTTTCCCTTTGTTTATTCTCAATCTAAATATCTAACATTATCGATACGTTAAGAAAAAAGGTAAATGTACCTAACGTAGCCGACGCTGATTTTGACGCAGATTTAATGAAACATCAAGCTCTTTGACCGTCTCTATGGCTACTTCAACTGAAACTATATCGATTATTGAATCCATCTATTCACAGAACGGAATAAGATAGTAGATGGTTCGATCAATCGATTCTCTTGATTTAGTTTGTTCAAGTTTTTGCGAATATAACGAGAATAGTTTCCTAGAAAGTTCGCTCGAATGTATCAGAAGATAAAGCTGTGGTTACCTGTTGTCAAATATTTTAATAAACGAGATTGCGCCCGACAGCTTTGCTAAAACTAACGATTCCTTTCTAATCTTTGTAATTAATTTCGTTGAAAGAAGATGGCTTAATTTAAAGCAAAAGAGAGTTTAAAACCTCTCGTGTGTTTTACATCGAAATTTCATAAGGAGCTCGACTTTGACGTTAATCCTCCTCAATGATCTCGGTTTTTCATCAATCTAGATAATTACGAGATGTAGTATCGAACGTTAGAGAGAAATATTAAGAAAAAAAAAGAAAAAAAAAAAGAAAGTAAAAAATAAAGAAAAAAAAATGAGAAAAAATAAAGAACGAAAAGAAGAGAAAAAATAATAATAATCAAGAAAAAAGCAAGGAAGAAAAGTCTGACATATTCCATCGAGATGAAACATCGTCTATCGATCGACGTGATGAGCCTAATAACTATTCTGAACGGATAATCCTTATCTTATCGCGACACGAAACGCAAGCGAAGGTGATGACGTAGGTGTTGTCTCCCTGAAGAGTGAGAGAAGCGAAAAGGAGAGAAAAGAAGAGACGAGAGAGAGAGAGAGAGAGAGAAGAAAGAATGCATATCGATCATCCACCGTCACGAATTTCCCTTTCCTTTTTCATCCTCCATACTGTTGAAGCAATATAACGAGAAGCGAAGCTCTCATATTCTATGCATTTCCATTATACAGACAAGTTGTTTACGTTACACCATAATAAACAGAACCTTATAGTAAATTATACGAATCTAATGATTCAGTGAAGTAAAAAAAGTCGACAATTTTTTATCATTTAGAGCGATTAGAAGAATCGAATTCCTATAGGAATTGGAAATAAGGATCTCTAAATAAAATCGAATTCTTTTCTTTTCTTTTTTTTCTCTTTCGTCAGATCTAATCGTAAGGAAACGATATATAGTATACTCGATTGTCCCTTCCGGATATGTTAGGTACTGTTCGTAAACGAAAGGAACTTAGATTGTATCGCGATGAATAGGACTTTTTAGGGTAAAAAAAAAAAGAAAAAAAAGAAAAGAAAAGAAAAAAAAAGTTGCTTCCTTCCATGTCGAAGGGAAATGGCGAGGGGAAACTGGCAATAGGGTAGAGAAAACTCTTGGAGGCTTGATACTGGTTGAGTTAATCTCTCGATATTTCGAAGTACGAAGGATGATTCGAGTAAAAGGGAAGCTTTTCCTTATCTCTCTCTCTCTCTCTCTCTCTCTCTCTCTCTCTTCTCTCTTTCTTTTTCTCTGTCTCTGTCTCTCTCTCTCTCTCTTTCTCTTTCTCTCTACATCATAGAAAAAAGAGATAGTAGTAGTGGTAATAGTTTCGAACCAGAGTCTTTTACAACGATTGGATAGAGGACGTCCTTTATCTCAAAACCGATGCTGTTACGGATTAGTGTTTCCTTGACAGCTTTCTCGCGTTTTCCACTGCAAACCGAATTTAACGTATTGTGTGATTGCGTTCGATTCAATCGTATCTCTTATGGGAAAGTACAATTCGCGTTTATGCGTCTAACGTGAAGATAATGAAACGTTACGTTATTATTATTTTCAAGCTCGTATCGGACGATTTTTCAACGATTTTCTTTTTATCAAGCTTTGTTACTCGTATCGATTGAATACGTATATAAATATATATACATACACAAGTATATATATATATATACATATATGATCGTCGATTTATGTGGAAACACTGATAACAAGATATCCGTACGATCTGACTGTTCGAAAGAAGATTTCTTATTCCCTTGTTAAGTCGGCATAGTTTTACCAAAAATAAAAGAGCTTTCTCTTTGCCTTACGATTCGGTTTTTATCCTATTCTATCTATTCTAAAGCAAATCGATTTGTAAGATATCGAGATTTCGTTCTTTTGTATTCCAACAGATACGAGATTCAAGGCGGTCGTGCGAAATGAACCAATTTAAATCACTAAACGAGGATCTCCCTTTTTCTTTATTTCTATCTCTCTCTTTCTCTCTTTCTCCCTCTTTCTCTCTCTCTCTCTCTCTCTCTCTCCCCTTCTCTCTCTCTCTCTCTCCCTCTCCCTCTTTTTCTTTCTGTCTCTTTCTGAAAATTCCCTCCGTCATTTCTCTACGATCTCCTTATTCCTTCAAATTCCATACTAACGTTTCACGAAAGGAATACTTCATCATGGCATAGAATTTTATCTCTTTCTTATCGTTGAGTACCTATATATATACATATATATATATATATATATATATATATATATATATATATATATATATATATATATATAATAAATCACTTTCTATCAGGGTTTATAAAAAATCAATTTATTTTAGTTGCAAAACTGAGTAGAAAGAAAAGAATAAATTTGTTAAGATATCGGATAGCACTTATATAAATATCATATCAAAAAGAAAGGAACGATGAATTCGTTAAAAAGTTAAAAGAAAAGTCGAGGATGCTTCTCAAGTGACGAGACTTTTTCTTCTCTCTCTCTCTCTCGCTCTCTCTTCCTCCCTCTCTCTTTATTTCTGGTTATTCCGGGCAAACATTTTCGTCGGTTTCATGGCTCATTGCCCTGCATAAACTCACTTCCTATGTCGTGCGACACCGTTGTAAGAAAATGGGGAAAGGAAGATGCGCCTTTTGCAGTCGAGGACAACTTTTATGAGCCAAGTATATCTCGCCTCTTCTCTTCTCTTTCTGGATTCTCTGGTCTGCACTTAAGGGTCATTGGAAAGAGACAGACGTGACGAACGCGTATACAAAAAAGAAAATTCACTGTCTTACACCTTTCACATTCGCGGCATTAAGATAATGGAATCACGCGTTATTTTTTCATCAACGAGGTTTATATTTTTTTCATTGCTTAATATTGTAATGTAATAAATTGTTTAAATAATATCGTTTATTGATCGTTCTGTAATAATTATATTTTTTGCAAGATTATTAAAAAGTAAAAGGAAAAAAGGAAGGAAATAAATCGAAGAAACAGAAAAAAAAAAGAAAAGAAGAAGTAAAAGAAAAAGAAGAAGAAGAAGGAGGAGAAACGAAAAGTTCAAGGATAAATCGTTAATTTGATTTGAGAAGAAAGTTTGATACATTTCGATGGTATAAAAAGCTTGTCTTTTCTTTTTCTCTTTTTTCTCTTTTTTTCTTTTGAAGAACATACGATTCGAAGAAAGACCACGAATCTATCGAGTTGATTTAACTAAATGGAATAGAAAGAGGTTATTTCATTCGATACGCAATAGGAATTGCAATTTATCTTTAGTTGAACTCATTTAACCTTGTTACAAACAGACGATGTCCGTAATGTTTCCGAATTGAAAATTAAAGAAACAAGTTATACGTAAACGAAACGAACGTTTGTTAATGGAGATAACGTTCGGTAACGTTCCTTCGACGTTTACGAATGAACTGTAAAATCAAAAGTGGTTTACAGACGACTAATAAAATCGACTGATCGGTAACGCATATCATCATTTATGATCATTGTATCATTTAAACCATTGCATCCTGTCGATTATATATGCCTCAGAAAATCCAATTAAATTGATTATTCCACAAGATTCGTTATATTATCGCCTGCACAAATAATCTGCACATCGATATTTTCATATTGATCGATCGTTAATGCGAAAGGTAAATTTACGATGTTATAAATAACGGCTTGTAAATGTTGATAAATATATATTGAATATACGCACCATATGGCGTATCATCGAGAGGGTGAGGATTTTTATGAAAAAAAAAGGAAAAAAAAGAAGAGAAAGAAAGGAAAAAAAGAAGAACAAAAAAAACAACCAACTCGAAAGCAAACAGTATAGATAAGGTTATGAACGATAAGAGGTTTACAAGGACTTTTCTATATTCCGTGTTAGTAAGTAGAGACCAGTGCAGAAATAGAACACCGACCCATTTGTATGAGACAAAAGAAAGGAAGACAGATGGATAGGAGAACTTTCTAACTAAACCGAACGATAAAAGTTGCATAGTTATCTCTTTCAAAATACCTAAAGTACTCCTCCTTTTTTTTATTCATTCATTCATTCATTTATTTATTTCTTTTTTTTTCATTTTCCCTTTTTCTTAGAGAATCTCGTTAAACTTACATAAATAACTCTGAATACAAGAGGGGAGAATCTTAATTAGCGATAAAAAGAATACTTTCTTCATCCTTAAAACTTACAACCATCGTAGTTGTTTTTCTTTCCTTATTCCTTTCTTTCTTTCTTTCTTTCTTTTTTTTTCTTCTTTTTTTTCTTTTTTCTTTTATACTTTGTACTTAACGTACATCTCTGAATATATTGCAAGATTATACGTGTATTATATGTGTTTATGAAGATAATGTAAACATTAGGAACGAGTCAACTAAGGCTTTGACTATGTACTAATAGTAAACTCCCACCGGATTGTCGTGTACTTAGAATTTAAATTAACCATTCGATTAGTCACTAATTACAAGTGACAAATAATACTCGAACTACCGATCGTACGTTCCAATTGTTATGGGAATGCAAATATGTTGATTAATCGAATAATATAATAATTATATTTGGAAAATCAATGATCAATATAATTTTTGCTAAGATATAATAACGAAACATTGTTTTTTTTTTCTTCTTTTTTTTTTTATATCCGTAAAACGTGACGAAACACAGGATTGTCTTGTGTATCAAACATACTCCATGATGGTCCGTATTGATCATAGTGTCATTGTTTCCATAATTACGTGGAAAGCTACGTTAATTGTCCACGAAACGTCACGTATTTTTAATCCTTCTGTATACTCCTTCCGTAACTACGAAGCACGATCGTTACGAGAAAGATAAAGGTAAATTAAATCTTTTGAATAATTCGTTCGCAACTACGTAGTTAAGTTTTACGACGAGAATTCCAATTGGTTTCAATCGAATCCTTTTTACATTGGGAATATCAATTTTCAATGGATTTATTTATGGAAAAATAATATCCAAAAGGAGAACAAAATTATAACGATCTTTAATTAAATTTATTATTGTTCGTTTAATCGATAAAAAGGCAAGGTAAAATAAAAATTACTATAGGTATATATGTACGTACGTGCCTTTTACCTCTTTCGAAATATTTCATGTTTTCTTTGTTACTTTCTATGGTGAAGGTCGATTAGCTTTTCAAAAGCAACAGAACAATAATGCATCCGATGTTAATCACTTCTGCATGCCTCTGTCATAGCCGTCTCTCCGGTATTTCTACTGCTCTCACCTACTACACGTTTGAATAATAATGTTGATATCGGACAAGTGGAAATATAACGAGTTCATAATTGACTAACTCTCCATATCGTAATTATTCGAATAAAAGACACATTTACAAAGTGAAACATGTAACAAAAATAATTATATTTTTTATCATTGAGATATAAATATTTTTACACGCTTATACGCACGTGCACACACGCATATACATATATTTTTTTTTCTTCTTTTTTTTTTGTTTCCTAATCAAATAACAAAATGATTTAATAATAATTTACGAAACAGAAAGAGCCTTCTCCTTTTTATTTCAAAACGATTGTTCTTTATAATTAATAAATTTACAGTATTTTTTACTTTATACTCGTTGTAATATTTCACAATAATATTTCATGTTCACGGATGCAGATATTACGAACGTTTTGTTTTTCTTCTTCTTTTATTTCTTTTTCTCTCTTTTTTTTTTTTGTTATGTATAAAGACGGAACGGTATAATTATACGAAGTAAGTATAAATAAAACTCACAAAAATATTTTCTCTCTTCGTGAAGAAAATAATCAGGAACTAACAATGGTTATCGCGTTTTGTGATTCATTTAAGGAGAACGAAATGTCTGGGTCTTATACAAATGAAATATTTCAGGTTGCTTGGCAACGTCGATAAGTAAAATTAATTTCTCATTAATAACGCTAACAGTCAATTACAAAATACACAGTTTATTTAACGGATCAATATGAAATTAATGTGACGAGCGAATTTCAGTATGTGACATAGCAAATAATAATTGTACGATAACCGCAACAATTAGCGCATAGTATTATCTTATTCGCTTGATTATTCGACTTATACAGGAAAATCCTGGAATGACAATAGTCATCGTTTCCTATTAATGCTTGGAAAAGTGGTCGATGCTTTCTAAAATAGGATTGAACACTTATGCTATTCAAACTGCATATTATTAAGCATTGAAATTACGGCTTTGTCGAATCGAAATTAATTTCGTCCTTTCATTACATATACGCGATTATCTCTGAAAGACAGAAATTCGAAACAAAATTATTTTGACTTTATCGTTGTATTTAAACGTTCAATTTTTCTTAAAAAAGTTTTCTCGCCAATGTGGATGTTCAACGGTCTGAAAGAAAGAAATAGAGTGCCTTGATGTTATACGGGTAGCAACATAAAGAAGTTCGCGAAAGTAAAGAAATGTGTAGGCACTCCTAAAGTGAAAATTAATGACTGTGCGAGCAAAGAGGAGGATATAAAGAAAGATAGAGAGAAAAGAAAAGTATATTCTTTCTACTTCATCAGAATATGTAGCTCTTATTAAAATAAACTATCGTCTTATGTTAATTAAAATCCAACTGTATACCGCTTTTTGTTTCATTGGAACAAAGTACCAAGCTTAGAACGTAGAATTTGTAATTAAATACATAGGTTATCAGTTCTTGTATATCTTTAATAATGAATCTCCGAAATATTAATGGCTCTCTTAAAAACGTAATCAACATATTAACGATATTCTATTATTACAATTTAAGATCATTCGATATCGCTCTGGTATATAAAATTAGAAAGTTCACAATGAAGCAATTGTGATTTTACATTATTCTATTATATTGTTTTATCAGAATTTATATATGTAAATGTCAAGGTATACAATCGAGAGTAATATCGTTTATAAATAGTTAAGAGGAGCTTTCGTGATTACGCTTTTAAGAAAAACCGATACGTGGGGATATTTTTCTGTCCTTTCTCTCTCTCGCTCTCTCTCTCTCTCTCTCTCTCTCTCTCTCTCTCTCTCTCTCTCTCTCTCTCTCTCTCTCTCTCTCTCTCTCTCTCTCTCTCTCTTTGTCTGTACATTGAAAGAAGAATAGCTATACACACCGATTAACTTCCTCTTATCGGAATTAACGATATTTAAATATATTCAACTCTTTCCCTGTAAATCGAGTGCTTGTTCCACGAATTCGCACCGCTTGCAAATTTTTTTACGGATTAAATACTTGCATCGAAATACGATATTTCGTTCCTAAATAAATCGAATGTTAATTGATCGTTCGTTGACCAAACTTTTTCCTAATCGACCAATTTGTCCGAACAATTTCAAAATAACGAAACTAATTACGAAGGAAAAACGATTCAACGTTTAACGATCTCAACAAGTTTTTTTCTTTTTCTTTCTCTTTTCTTTTTTTCTTCTTCTTCTTTTTTTCTTCTTTCTTTTGTCTTCCTTAAAGATACAACAATGAAAGAGCTAAGAATAGCAGAGTATTCTTCTTTCAGGCTGTTTGAAGATCCCCAACTTTTTGAGGCAAAATAAGAGTCTTTGGGTGTCGTCGACGGATCGTCGTTCCGACGAAAAACCACCCGCAGTTTTCACTCTTCACGCGTATGAGTACGTACACAGACGCAACCCAGGAGATCCCTTTTTTCTCTCCCTCCCTTTTTCTCGTTTATTTTCACCCCATATATCGTCGTAGTAACAACGTCGTAGTAACAACCATCTCTACGTAAAATCCGTATTTGTTTGAGCAGCACTTTTCACGACCCAGATGCGTATCCATCCTCCTTTTAATTATCCGTACTTTCTCTCTCTCTGGCTCTCTCTTTCTCATCAGTTGGCTCATTCACATACAAACTGCTTGTCATTTCTATAAATGCCTGACGCTATTTTTGGTCGACCACTTTTCCCACTTCTCTTGGTTTTTCTCCATTCAAAGAATCCAATCTGTGACACTTATTCTTTTAATAACCTACGTATTCACATATTCATACATTTATCCAAGACAATGAGTATAATAAAAATCTCCACGGACGTATGAGCTCGTTAAATATAAGATATTACAGGAAAATAATAGAACGATCGATTACGTGTCCGATATTGTTTCCTCGTTCGATAAATTTACATCGAGCATTACATTAATCACGAGGAAACATTAATCTGATTTATTACTTATGATCTCGAATTTACAATAGATCGATCTATCTTCTTTTCTCTTTTCATCCTCTCGCATCATTTTCTTCTTACATAATACAAATAGATGATTGATAAATCGAACCATCTTTAACGTGCCAAACAAAATTACTTTCTCTCTCTCTCTCTCTCTCTCTCTCTCTCTCTCTCTCTCTCTCTCTCTCTCTCTCTCTCTCTCTCTCTCTCTCTGTCTGTCTCTTTCTCTCTCTCTCTCTCTCTCTCTTTCTCTATAAAAACGACGTTAATAGATCGAAAACTACATACACGTCAATACCTATCGGTCGCGAGCAATTCGGTTCACTTAACTTCTGATACGAGATATTCGAACGTGTCTCACTTTACCGTTGAAAAATCACGAAAAGCTTCTCTGAAATCGTTCCTCTCGAAAATACTTGCTCCTTTCCCATTCCTCTCGCCATTCTCGATTTTCCTTCTCGTTCACTCGCGAAGAAGTAAATGTAAAGATAGAAAGATAGATGGAGGTATGGTGAAAGAGAGCAAAAGAGATAGGAAGAGAGAAACGGAGAGAGAAAAGGGAAGGGATAGTAAGAGATAGTATATGAGATAACAAAAGAGAGAGAAGGAGAGAAAGAAAGGTATTATGAGAGAAAGCAAGAAAGATAAAGAGAGAGAGAAAAATAAAGAGGAAGGGATAATGGTAGCGAAGAAGAGAACGACCAAGAGAATGACAGAGAGAGAGAGAGGTATAAAGATAGTGGCTAAGAGATAGACAGATACGATAAAAGAGATAGAGAAGGATAGAGAGAGCAACAGCGACAAAAAGAGAGAGATAGCAAGAGAAAAGGAGAACAAGAGAGATATCAGCAGAGAAAGATTAAACGGACTACTGTCCATGTTCAAACAAGATTTTCGTTGCCAATACAATGCTCGATGTATAGATTGGTATGTTTAGCGTGCACGAGATAGAATCACAGCGTACGCATTAGAGAGAAAGAGAGAAAGAGAGAGAGAGACAGAGAGAGAGAGAAAGAGAGAAAAAGCTTTGGTGTTGGTATGTACAACAGTCTCCATTAGTCTTTGTCCATGGCTGCTCTGAAATTGCCGTAGCCGCTTTACGCTGCTCTTAGCGGCCGATGAAATGACCGTAAACACTACCCCCTGCCTACGTGAACACGAGAGCCTATAACATGGTAATCGATTACGTATCTAACGATCTAAACTGTGGAGGTGAAAGGAGGAGGTCGTTAACTGTACTCCCAACTCCTAATTAATTATAGATAAAATGTTAATGTTCACGATATTCGGCAGTTCTAATAAACACTCACAAGAAATCCCTTATAATGATCTAATTTCTATGCGATCTATTATTTGTAATGATCTAAAGATGGATTGTTCTTTTCTTCTTCTTTTTCTTCTTCTTCTTCTTCTTCTTCTTCTTCTTCTTCTTCTTCTTCTTCTTCTTAACTTATTCTTTTCTTTGTTTTCGTCTATGTACAATCACTAAGATCTCTCAAGAGAAACTAAGCAATGTTTTTGTTATACTGAGTCGTGCGGTCGTTTGATGTAACCTTGAATATATTCTATAAGGATAGGTAATTTCGTCTTTCGTTATAATTTATAAATAAGAAAGTCTTGCGTGTGTACGAAATGGAAAAGGTATATTCATCCTATATTTACTTTCCATCGTTATCAGAGAAAGTTTTTCTTTCTCTAATAATGTAGAAAATGTTGAGAATATAAAAAGTATGTATATATATATTTCTGTATTACAATACCTTTCCCTCGGAATTTATTCTAATAAGAATTGAAAACATTTGCAATAAAGTTAGTTTTTGATATCGAAACGATTGTTCCGAGATACTATGGCATGTGACATTTCTATTCCTTTCGTAAAAGTTTTTCCTTTGCAAGGAAAAACTCTTCTTACTATACTAGCTTACGAGAAAAACTTTCAAACGAATTTCTTTATCGATATGCTACTGTCCGCTATGTTACTTTCTCTTTTTCTTTTTTTTCTTTTTTCTTCTTCATCTTTTTCATACTTGCCGTGAGGAAAGTCTTTAAATCAAGAATGAAAAGAATGAGAAAGAAAAATATAGTATTTCTCACCCGATAAATCTCTTTCTATATCTTTGCAAACGTTTATGGAAAATCCTAGGGAAATGTTTCCGTTTATATTCGAAGCGAGCTTATATACACACACACACATATATATATATATATATATGTTTGTATATATACTATAGGGGGAATGTTATAAAACTTAAGGATGAATTTTAGTGACACGACATTTTTTATGAGCTCCGTACGTGTCACCATTAAACTTATGGAGAAATTCTGTATCAATAAAACGGTAAAATTAATAACGTTATTTCACACGTAGTTACTCTTTTCTTTTTTTTATTTTTATTTCACGGTTACTACTTTATGATTTAATTTTATGATACGAATCATATGAAATTATATTCTAGAAGCGTTCTTAAACATTTTCATTCATAATTATTATTATCTAGAGAAGATTCGATATGCTTTGACAATGGAAAACAACTTACGTAATGAAACATTATATAAAATGAAATCTTGTCGAAATAACTTCTGATAGAGGTAATTAGTCCGCTTGTTTCGTACGAATTCGGTAAGTTATACAATTAAAAGAGAAATCTCTCAAGAGTCAGTAATTAGTCAATGTCGGTGCTTAGCTGAGTGATCGCTCGAAAACGTCACATTTTATGGCTGCTCGATCGTTCAAGATCAACAGAGATAATATTTTGTGATTTTACCGACGAAACGTATTAGCAACTGTTTAATTAAAATTTTCTATCAATCTTTCGATAATGTTAGACTCTTTCGTAATATTTTAGAACTATATATACGAAATATCATACCATATATATATATTTATTTATTTATTTATGTACACGTATATGTATATCAGTAACATGGTTCATATGAACATCAAAGTCGTCAATCAAGACGCAGTGACTTTAGCTAGTTCGTAGACTGATACTAATAGTATCATCGTTAAAGTTCCTACTAATTTTCCAATGCAATTACTCTGGAATCAAGCTGACGGATTTAGCTATGTATGGTTTTGAATTTATCTCCATTTAAGCGAATAACTTTGTCTAAAAATTTCGAAGATAAGTTTGTCTTTATTTTACTTAACTTTACATGAATCCGTGTTTATAAAATTTTTAAAGGGAATATATCTGACGATGGCATAATAACCGATATAAATTGTAAGTTGGACAAATGTATTATCGATAGAAAAGTCATTTAATTCGATTATAGCGATAAAAGTAATACCGGTAGATATGTATATAAATGTTCTTTTTGCGGTTACCACAACGTAGGATTGCCTGCGGCAAATGACACTTTTCGAGAATGTTTGCATTTTAAAATGAAACGGACGGATTTTAATAGAGTATACTTGCCTGCGGCGTACACCTCTTTTAATCTTTTACATTTTATCTCGATAATAGTTAATGTCTTTCCGGATTAAAATGGCATAACGTATTCCGAACGAAAATTGACAATGTAATGATTTTTCGAAATTCTATAAAAAAATATTTATATCGTTTTTGACGAGCCAATGAATATTATACTACGTTATTTACTTTTAATTCGTAATTTTGCCTTTGTCGAACAAATTCTCTTGGGATCCCAATTTCTTTGCCCTCGAAAACTCGTTTTATCTCTCAACCGTTTCTAGGTTATTCCAGTTAATACTTTTTCCATGGGGTATAAAGTGTATCTCTTCTAATCTTCGAACCGGCAGTTTCTCAGTTTCTCGAGTATAACTCGTCTTTTTCCTGAAAGGATCTTACGATGAACGGTCAATTTGTTTTCTTCGTTTGTATACATACGTTCTTTGAACATTATAAGAAAATATAAATTGGAATGGCTTCGTTCTTAAGATCAAAAATTTATGCACACTATAACACATCTTCTGTACGTTTTACGACGACGCTCGTATTTTTTCAAAATATGAATCATAATAAAGATTTCGTGCGGCTAAAACATAAAATGACTTTTTACGTTCTCTCGTAAAGTCAGAAAGAAAGAAAGAAAAAGGACAGAAAGAGAGATGAAAGAAAAGAGAAAGAAAAGAAAAGGAAAGATTGAAAAAGCAAAAAGAAAAAAATGAAAAAATATATATTTCACATTCGTACCGAGAGGTTTTGAAATCTTTTATCGCATCGCCGTAAGAATTATATCGAGAATTATCGCGAATACGGTCGATCGAGGAAACGTAGTAAAATTAAAATTAAAAACTCGATTAAAAAATCGATACCCTCAAGTCATGTGGATCTTTTAAAGGGGATGCTTTATATCAATGAATACTTTTTTCGAGAAGGTAAACGTTTCACATTTCCTCTTTTCTTTCTTCTTTTTTTATCGAAATAACTGGGACTACGAGAATGATCCAGGAAAAGAGACGATCAAGGTGGTGCAGCATATAAAGTTAAAAATAGTATTCAGAGTTGCCCTTGAATAAATTATCGTGACGTCAGAAACACGGACAAAGCTATTCACCAATGAACCGCGCCGAACGATGCATTCATCCATCATTTTGTCTGTATATTATCATCAATAATTATATATATATATATATATGCGTATAGATGCGTAAAAAAATTTTGTTAAAATTTTTTTTTATCCACAGTGCGCTGTAACTTAACTAAAGATAAGAAAATTACTTCGTTACTTTATTACGTAGAGCTTTCTAAATGACAGGCAAATTTTCCGTTAATAAAAGTTCCTCGCACGTTCAAGCTGAACGAATATAAAGCTTTGAAAATTTCAATCGAACGATACAAAAAGGACTTTGATGTTTTATGTTTCTATTTCTAAAGGAAACCTTTCAAATCAATCGAACGTCGATTAATCATTTTATCTCTAAGCGTTAAATAATGAATTATTATTTAATTGCAGGATAATTATTTCTGACCGTGTGTTAATCAACGTTTATCATTTTTCTTCTTCTTAGATAGCAACTTCGTCCTCGGAAATGCGCAGGTACCGACGATGTATCCGATCGTTTATTGTTCCGACGGATTTTGTGAGCTGACAGGATTCGCGCGAGCGCAAATCATGCAAAAGGGTTGCGCTTGCAAGTTTCTTTACGGCTCGGAAACGAAGGAGGAAGTAAAGGCGATGATTGATAAGAGTCTCGAAAGTAAAACAGAGCTGAAGATGGAAGTCGTGTTTTATAAGAAGAACGGTAAGAGAATTTAGTTGGTGTACCGCGAAAACGTTAAATAAAAACGTTAAATTCGTTCGCACGTTTAAACGGGATTGAAATTCTTCAAATTTACCTTGGCAAACGAGTCGATCGATAGTCGTACCAAACCAGTTACGTAAACTTGACGGCAGCACGTCATTTAAAAATTTTTTTAATGAACATCGATGGAAACGAAATGTTTTTAAAAAGATTGCAGGTGCTACCGACGTTATTTTGTCGAATGCAACGTATACCGCACGATTTATTAATTTCTCGGTAATATCCCTCGGTCGAAGATTAAATTCGCAATGAAGGAAAGAATCTGCGAATCTTGAAGAAGAATTTAATCTTTCCTTCCGCCGGTTGGATGCGAATAAAAATAAATTATAAGCCGGCGTTCGTGGTAACTATGTATTTCGTTGGAAGAAAAATCACGTCGATCGTCCATTCGTTTTTTCTTGTTCGTATAAATTTTCGTTAAAAATTTATTAGAAATGAAATTGCTTACAAGTTCATTGAATCAATTTAGAGAATAAATCGAAAACACGTACCTATCTCGTATGAAAATGATCGATCGATCTAAGAAAAGCGAAAAGAAAAATATTTTTCTATTCAAAGTCGATCCATTAAAAGAGAGAAAGAGAAAATGGGGACAGAGAGAGAGAGAGAGAGAGAAAGAGAGAGTATTATTTGAATTGTTTGGCAAACAAAGTATAAAGGGCTATTTATTAAAACTGCTCTCTTAACCGCTTGCTGCCATTTTACTGAATATTCTGAAAATTAAATTAATTAGTCCCGCTGTCTGAATACGAGTCATTATTATTTTACATTAATACGAAAACCTATTGTATTTCGCTTTGGCTTTTTAAATCTCACATGACGTGTTTCGAAATAGGATACCATTCTATTTCTCTCTCTCACTCTCTCTCTCTCTTTCTTTCACCTCTTTCTCTCTTTCTTTACATCTTAGAATTTCTATCGTTTTTATATTTTCGAAAATGTCTCGTGAAACGAGATGAACTCGAAAAAATTATAAGAGCAACGAAAGTATGACGTTCTTAATTAAAATAACGATGGTAAATTTTCCAAAATGTTCAAACGTCATAATCCTTATGAAAATTTTATATAATAAAATAATTAATTTTGTTCATTACCGCAGGAAGTCCGTTTGATTGTTTATTGGATATCGTTCCAATAAAAAACGAGAAAGGCGATGTGGTCCTGTTCTTGGCATCTCACAAGGACATCACACATACGAAAAATCTTCAGCTCTGTGAGTTGCACGATAGTGGTGAGTTTTAACCATGCTTCGCTTATAAAATCAGCCTGATATAATCGTATTATATACCTAATCGCAAATAGGTTTCCGTCGTATTCGACTTTGTCGAATAAACGAAGATCAAAGATTTCGTAATGTATGTTAATTGTTCGACATTGTTTATACCATGTTCAAATTGCGATTGGATTATTTACTTCATATAGATACTGATATACACAGCACGCTTTACGCATGGCGATCACGCATCACGTTATTTAGACAATGCAACACCATTTTTAAACACACGGCACATCTCGATTGCACGTTTAAATAGCTTTTTACAAGAACCAAGGAAAATAAAAAAGAAAAGAAAGAAAATAGAAAAAGTAATTTTTCATTTACCTATATTCTAATACAAACAACAAACGTTGTGTTAAAACAACAAACACCCTGTTGTAAAATTATGAGTAAGAGCGGATTCAAGATTAATTACTCAAAAGGTATATTTTATTAATAGAAGATTAAATGTAGTTGACTTTAAAGGTATCATATATTAAGAAATTACGAAGATCACGCTCAACGAGTCAGACATAAGTATAGCTTAATAACTTATCAAATTTTTTATTTTTATATAAAAATATAAATAAATAAATAGCCAAAGTCTCTTAAATATTCTATCAAGTATTATGTGTTATATATCTTTCTCTTTCTTTTTCTCTCTATCTTTCTCTCTTTCTCTCTCTCTCTTTCTCTTTTTCTCTCTCTCTCTCTCTCTCTCTTTCTCTTTTTCTCTCTATCTTTCTCTCTTTCTCTCTCTCTCTCTCTCTCTCTCTCTCTCTCTCTCTCTCTCTCTCTCTCTCTCTCTTTCTCTTTTTCTCTCTCTTCCTTTTCCTAGTTTGATACGAGACTATTTAAACGATATCTTATTTATGATGAAATAACTGACATCGAGTTTACTTTGAATACTGAAACTTTAATATCCGCTATGAGAGAAAATATATTTTACCGAGGCAGAAATCCTTTTCGCAAAAAAAAAAAAATTACAAAAATGACCCATTACGCAATTTGTATTTTGTTTATTGTAGTATGTCTAGAATTAAAAAATGATCGCAGTATCGGGAATGTATAATTACTTTTTTCTATTGTAATGCATTTTTCGTAGTATGTAGTGATATTCGACACGATACAAATCAAATTCAATTATCGCCCATATAATATATGTCTATATGAACGTTGATATTGAGCGAACATAAACTTGAATATCGAGTAAATAAAAGCCGTTTTTGTTCGGTTTGGTTTCATAAGTAATATTAATTCAATTATACTTAAAATAATCGTACTTTGTTAGTATGAAATAAATTTTTACTTGGATCTTTAGAAAGGCAACAATGTCAAGGATAATAATCGATAATTATCTTGTAAACATACGTAAATATTTTTACATATATTTATTTATAAATGAATCGCGTTTATATACTTGAAATGAAAAGTTCAACAAAATTCTCTATGCTAAATTCATGTTAAATTAATAATAATTCTCTTCTTCTTAATATTCTTAAAAGAAATATGTTTTAATACAATTCACATCTGTAGAGCTATAATAAAACGTACGCACTTTGATATCGTCACGCTGGAAAATTTACTTCTGTTAAAACGAGGCTACACGAGGTTATAGAAGAAAAAAAAAAAAAAAGAAATCTTTTACACCGCGACGGTACAATTTTACACTTTTCAGATGCAAATGGAAATCTTGATCCTGAAGCGCCACCAGCTAATTACGGTAGAAGGAGAAGTCGTGCTGTTCTATATCAACTCTCCGGACATTACAAGCAGGACAATAAACACAAGATAAAATTGAACAACGTGAGTATCTAAAATAAATCTTGTTACTGAAAAAAAAAAACACGAAAAAGACAAACTTTCTAAGGCGCAGTAAACGATTAAACTCTTTGTATTGCAAGCTCATATATAACGGAGTGACAGTATTTTTTCTTTTCTTTTTCATAAAACTACTGAATCACTTCTGACGTGATAGTTCATTTAGTTAATCTAACAAATCAGTAGAGAATAATTTTATCGAATAAATTACTTTTAAAGTATATGTGCTCCTAGAAAAAATTAAATTAGATTTAATCGAGAACAAACTAGGAAATTACAATTTTTATTTTATTATATGGACTTATATTTGTATTAATTGTATCATATTATTGTTATTGTTATTATTATTATTATTATTATTAGAAACACGTTAGTTAGATTAGTGTGATATACATCACGATAATTCTTTGAAACAGTTTATACTTTTGAAACTATGATAATAATGTGACTTGCGATCAAACATTATTTGCATACACTTTAAGTTCTAACATACATGTAGTTTACCTATTAAATTCCACGTTCTCGCTTCAGTTAGCTGCTAACTCGCAACTGCTAATTCATTTAAGGGTCCTTCGTAATAATGAAATTTACACCGTGTTGCTCGTTGACCAAATCTCGAAAAGGAGAGCATCAAATGTTATATGAAATCTTTGTGAGTTATGCACGTTCTCGTAATTAATGCTTAGAAATTTTTTGTTTAGATTTTCTTTGCAGTAGCTTTATTATATATGATTTAAAATAATGAATTTACAACGGAGAACTTGGAGTAATATTACGAAGAAAAATATTTAGTTTATTTTACGTATAATTTAAAAACGTATATATAAATTCATAATAATTATTTTATGAATTTCCTTTGAGAAATGCTTGTAGTACGTATACCGTACAACACGTTTTGATGTTTCAGTGACCTCCTTTGCGGCGGTAACAATGAAAATCCTCTTTATGAATTTTATTAAGAAAGATAATTGGAGATTGTAATACGTTACGGTTGTACATCGACGCGGATACAAATTTGTTAAGAAACAACATAATTCCGTACGTGTATTTAGACGTTCTCACTCACCGTGACTCCATATTTTATTTCAAAATCCTTCGTCTATTCGTTTAACCAAACCTTGAAAATTCACTTGATGAAAATAATCAACGCTTTTAATTGGCAAAGAGTAGAATAGTGTACGTATATCAAGCCATACAAGCTTTTCTCTACTTTTAGTGCCACGAATAAACTACTCGGTTAGTTTCTACTTGGAGTTTGCGACTGAGTGACGTTTCCCTTTATATACTCGGAGGCCATTCAATACAAAGGATTTCTCGTAGAGAGCTATGAAACCGGAAACATGTGTATTCGTGTTACCGAGATGATTTCCTAGTTAATGTTCTGAGAGATGATACGTTCTGGAAAACTCGATATCTAATCGATCGTGAAAGTTCGTTAGCCTTTAATTATCCTTTTCCGTAAAATTTATATGAAAAGAAAAAAAAACAAACAAGAAAAAGAAAAGCCTGAGAAAGAAATAATAGTAATCTTCGATACAATCGGTGTTTTCTTTTTTAAATCGATTGTTACAGACCCTCTTGCATTCTACGGCACCTCCTCTACCGGAATACAAAACCTCAGCGATCAAAAAATCGCAATTCATTCTAAGTCATTATGGCGGCTTCAAATCATGCTGGGATTGGTTGATACTACTAGCTACCTTCTACGTTGCTATCATCGTTCCATACAATGCAAGCTTCATCAACATCGATAGACCGACTATGGTCAGTGATGTCGTTGTGGAAGCTCTTTTTATATTCGGTTAGTATAACTCTTTTGATTACTTTTTTATTTATATCTCAATTCCATAGAGAGATTTCTTACGATCGTTAAAAGAAAAAAAACAAAATGTCTACATTTTTTACTCGACATCAAATAAGTAGCAATACCGTAAGATGAGTCTGACCCATATACGGCTTTCACTACTTGCCGGATGTACCGCTCAGTATCGAGCACCTTCTTGACTACAATTGAATACGAACTTTCAATTGAAATGCGAAACTCCCTTTACAAACCTTCGTTCTTACGTCTTGGAATGATTTTATCAATGGATAGTTGATGTGACAACCTTGAAGACAAAACGAAGAAACGTCTCGTTAAAGATTTCTCGAATTCGTCGAATTTTCATTAAGAAGAGTTACGTGTATAATCGGGTCTCGAATTCATGAAATATCGATTGTCCTTACACCTACTCCAACCTATCTCTTTTCTCCTTCTTCCCTTCGCAATAATTCGTTCGAGAAAGGAACAAGAAGGGTTCTCTCTTTATCCAATTGATGATTCGAGAAGCTCGTTACTTCGAAATCGTGAGCACAGATAGATAGCTTCTTGCCCTTTTTTTTCTTTTCTTCTTTTTTCACCGTCTCCGCTTCAAACACACACCCTTCAACCCTCTCACCGTTTTTCTCCCTTACAAACCGAATCTCTTTCTCTCTCTTACGCTCTTACGTTCTCTCCCCTTTATCATACTCCGTCTCGCATTTGACTTTTTCTCCACTCGAGACCGTTTTTTCCCAGACGCGAACACAGCGAAATTCACTTTTTCTCCCGGTTACATCTATTTACCACATTCTCGACATCAAATTAATCCGCGTTATAGTCAAGGGGAAAAGAGAATTTTCTATCGCTTTAAACGAAATTCTCGGATGACGAATTCGACGAATGAGAGATCTGCCATCTTGAAAAATACTTGAGCGAAAAAGGAAACCAGAAAGGTTCCAAGAAGAATTTAATTAAATCCAGATGTCGGTGGAAATAGTCATTACTACAAATTAAATGATTATGACATCGATTATGATCATGACTTTTTAAGTTTCGTAATAGTTAGTCGTTAATCGTCGTAAGATAAGATACTAACGTCTCGTTAATTACCTGAAATAATGTTGGTTATTTTATTAGATCACGATATTCTAGATATTCGAGAGATCGCTATATCCGACATCATTATATCACTTTTGTTATGATATAAGGGTCATAACATTTGTTATAATCATTAACGAGAAACGAATTGGATCATGGCTATTTAAATTTGCTCGTTCGAGAAATATGATTCTTCATAATCGAAGGATTTTAGAATTGATACTTACGATTCGTAATATCTTGCAATCATACAATTTTACTTCGCCTATTTACTTTACAAACTCGACGATCATAGGTACGACGAATAAATTTCGTCAAACATTGGAAGCACTCTCTACTTCGTGTTAAAGACGTTCACCAAATTATTATTTGTATTAGGAAAGTTTCTATGAACTATCAACTGCGTTAAAGCAAACAGTATAAAGCGAACGTCTTCCAAGTTACAAAATTGTTAACTTTGCAACTTTACTAGTTGATCTACTTCGAGCAACCAATCTATAATATACGAATAGCAGAAACAGAGATAGAGAGAAAGAGAGAGAGAGAGTGAGAGAGAGATTTGAGTAGGCAAATTAGTTAGACCCAATGTAATCTTGTTTGTAAGTGGGATTAAATGGATTTCTCTACTTCACGCTGGAAGAGTTCCTTTGCAAAGTGCACAACGTCTCATCATGACAACGAGGGAGAGAGAGAGAGAGAGAGAGAGAGAGAGAGAGAGAGAGAGAGAGAGAGAGAGAGAGAGAGAGAGAGAGAGAGAAAGAGAATGCTTTGACCAATGTCCGATCGCACGATTTACTTGCTACTATGCTTAATGACTACTCAAGTTTCAACGTTACAAATAAACTTGGTGAATCCCATTACACGTATATACATACATGAAGTAAACTGATTAACGCTAACTAACGAAACGTATCTATATACCTCAACATATCTCCAAAAATAAACCAATAGAAATCGTTGAACGAAATGCAACGTGACTACTGAACGTAATAATAAACGAAATAAAAGTTATGAACTAACGCGATGTTGAATGAATTTACGCGACAGGAAACTTTAATTGTATATATTAGTTTTTCAATTTCGAAGATGCAAATTGCTCTTTATTATAGAAATGTTCAATTTTTTCGATGTCAATCAAAAATCGTCGATCTCAGTACGTGACAATTTTGCTCGTTAGATCTATCTTGTTTCTTTCTTTGTTTGTTTGCTTTTTTTTTCTTTTTTTCATACATGAAAGACAATACTTATATATATATATTTTTTTTTTTGAAATAATGCAACATTATTCTCTGATAAAACTTTTTTTCGTTCGATTTCATTTCTTCTTTTTTCTTGTTTTTCCTCCCCATAGATATAGTCTTGAATTTTCGAACAACATACGTCAACAGAAAAGGCGAGGTTGTGAGCAATAGCAAGAGTATCGCAGTGAACTACATGAAGACTTGGTTTTTCATTGATCTCGTAGCAGCTTTACCCTTCGATTTTCTCTATGCTTCCGATGTTTACAGTGGAGAGGTTAGTACATTGTTTGTTATAACAACTTTATCTCATTATCACTCACAAAACAAAATATATTTTTCTAGTTTTCATTTTTTTAGTTTTTTACTCGATAATACAAATCGAATAATAATTGTTCATTCTGTGATATTAAAAAATAGTCTCACTCGTTGTACGCATTTAAAGGAGGTATTATATCTCTTCCGAAAGTGATGTGCACAACGTTCTTTAATGAAATTCCATGCAGCGTTAATGCAGCGTTTCTCAACCTGTGAACCGGAAGTCAATATCGGGCGGCATTAAATTTTTAATGGATCGCTATATATTACCTGTTATCTGATTACCTAACCAAAACGAGCAAAGTAATTAATTTGCAAGAGATTTAGAGATGATTCTCGTAAAATGTTCTTACGAATATTTGCGAGAATATTGCAGTAATAGTCGTATCTTTAAAATAATATACGGTGACTCGAGTTTACTGGATTTTTTTTAAATTGTATATTATAAACATCTGATCGATGGTATCATCGAAAACAAATTTATCGAGCCGCACGATCGTAAAAAGGGAGTTGAGAGACGCTGTGTTAATGCATTAATCTGCGGCATAATAAACGACGAATGCTCGTCGAAAATCCATCATCGAAAGTTTTATGTTTTCGTTGTAAATGAGAATTTAAACGAGATGGAATCTACATATATATATATGTGTGTGTGTATGTATCATATAGTTTCAATATAGAGAAATTTATCTTCGTGAGCTTTTGAAATGAAGAATATTCCTTTTAAGTTAGATACGTGACCAGAGAAATTTCATCACGAATCTATGACCCATAAACGATATCGATATCAATACGCCGAGATTTCGCATGCAGAAATTGGAATCTCATCAGTCAACGATGTGTTGAATGCATAGAACATTATTACTACTACTTTCTATATTTCTCGTGAATTCCCGTTCTTTTATAATTTCTCAGGAATAACGAGACCAATTCGAAGAAACGTTTGAAAAGTTCACGAAGCTGCTAAATCGAATCGAATATGGGATATGTGTATATCATTCGATCAAATCAAAATTCGTGATAGTAAAAAAATAAAAAACGTTTTTAGAAAATGATATAAGGCTTTCGTTTATCAAAGAACAACGTATTATAATACAATATCCATTTCTTTCTGATCCATTGATTTATTTCTTCGTTCGTTTGTTCGTCCGTTCGTTCATTCGTTCATCCGTTCATCCGACTTTTCTTCGTTCATTCAGTTTAGTCAAGTTCTATTTTCTTCTTCTTTTTTTTCTACTGGCGACGAGCCGGTATGCAACCGGAAATTCATCAAATGACATTTCCTACGATTGAATGCTTCAATCACTACTCTTTATAAGTTCGGAAGACTCGAGCGAGAACTCGCAATTATATCCATTGTCGTCGACTACAAGATAAAATTCAAACGCAACGACGTATCCACGATAATCTTGAATACTCTCGAGTAACGGTACGGAAAATTTCATTTTGTTGCCTTATCAAAATTCGATTTACGGTTCAGTCGTTGAAAATAAAAAGAGGAAGAAATAGAGAAAAAAAGGAGGAAGAAGAAGGAAAAGAAAAAGAAAAAGAAAAAGAAAATGAGGGAAAGGTCATCGATTCAGGAATTTATTGAAACCGCCTTAAGCTAACATTTCTTTCGTGACTTTGCAATAACGAAGATTAACGTGTTTGCTTTTATCGTAAATCATAGCTATGCACTTATTTTGCGAATACACGAAAATACAATCTCCGATCGATATTGTTCAATAATATCATATATACACTTAGAGAAGGATACTTTCATTTTTAACAGCTGTGATGATCTCTTGTTTACTTCGTAATATAAACCACGATATTTTTTTTTTTTTCTTTTCTTACTCGTCTCCCTCAGCACGAGTGATAATATCGCGATCTTAAAATGGAAAAATCGACAAACAATAGTTATTTCAATTCTCATTGTTGTATAAATAGAAGAGATTAATGAATGTGATTCGTTTAAAAAACTTCGACAAGAAAATTTTAAAATTTCGCGTGTAATTCCACGCTGTAATCCCTTCTTTTTTCTTTTTCTTTTTCTTTTTTTTTCTTTTTTTTTTTTTAATAAGTAGAATATAATTATTTTATGGATAATAACGAAATACCAGACAGATGAGGTAATTTCACAGTCCGTTGTTACAACCCCATCGGATTTGCGGTCTATGCTAATTTCAAATATCCGTCGAGCGTATCTTCAGTAATTTACCTACCTTTAATAAATATCTTGATCGATAGCATACGCTTCTAACCTGTTATCTGTATTCATTTGAACTAGCTCGGTTGCAATCCATTATAGAAACTACTTATATACATACATACATACATACATATATATATATATATATATATATATATATATATATATATATATGAAATATTCTATTAAAAGATAAATCTAATTAAAAATTAATTCATTCTATCTTTTGAATCATTAATATTATTAATAATATTACAAAATAACGATTTTAATATAGCATCTTCTCGTTTTATCATAGGAATCAGGACACGGTAATATTCATCTAGTGAAATTGACCAGATTACTTAGGCTGGCTCGTTTGTTACAAAAGATAGACAGATACTCGCAATACAGTGCTGTTATCCTGACAATGCTGATGTTATTTTTTATTCTGGTCGCCCATTGGCTCGCCTGTATTTGGTTCGTCATAGCCGAAAAGGAAAGATTACGAAACGACAAGGAATGGGACCTTGGTAAGTCAAACTAATTGTATTTTCTTTTTCTACATTATATCGAATAAATTATTATATCGAATAAATCTTTTCAACGACGAAATTGTATCTAATGTCATAACTAAAATCAATGAAATATAAGTTTACATAAGTTTTTCGAAATATTTTCTTTAAAAGAGCGAAAACAATTTCTCAATTTTTTTTTTTTTTTTGCCTGCAACAAATTTCTTTCCTCTCGCTTCGAAAGTTCTTACTTGTTATAAAGAAAGAAAAAGAGGAAAGTCTTTCGCTGTTTCTACAAAGGTCATATGAAATGTCATAAAATTTCATTTTTCCATTGAATTGAATGACCATGAATCGAACGACGTTCGTTCGAGTGCGTTCAATGAAAAACTTTTTAATAAAATAAATTCAAATTATCTCATGAGAGATTGTTTGCACGTGTACATACTAGCACCTAAGGGAACACGATTCTAAGGATAGAGAAGGGAAAAGGTGAACTTGAACAAACAAAGGCGATATAGTTCACACCCTATGTAAACGTATTCCTCAAGTTTATTTTCTTTCTTTTTTTTTTCAAAATAAAGGGGATACCGTAAGGTGAAATAGATGGTATTCAAGAAGCTACCTTTGTAACTTTTTAACTTGAAAAAACGACCTTAGAATATCATAGAGAAAAAGTATAGGGTGAAACATTAATAAAATAAAAACGTTCTAGAATACGTTTAAAACTTAATCTACGACGAGAAGAAGGATATCGATAGGAAGAACATGGGATTAAAAACTTACTCGGATTACCAACGACTTTGTCGATAATAGGGGCTATCATAAAAATTGATGATTCAATTTCATTCGCGATTAATATTTGTGATCTGATTACTAACATAAGTCGTGTAACTAGCTGGGTATAATACCTTATAAGAGAGAAAGCATAAAAGATAAGTACCTAAACGATAACGAACGATGATCGATCTCATATGTTCTAGGTTGGATACATGCTCTCGCGGAACGTTTAAAAATTTCCGTGCAAAATGTAACGCACACGGAAAGCTATATCACGGCATTATACTTCACCTGTAGCAGTTTGACTTCCGTTGGATTTGGAAACGTTTCGGCGAATACATTTTCCGAAAAATTTTTTTCCATTTGCACGATGCTAATCGGTGGTCAGTTGAAATTTTCTTAAAATTCATATCGTCGAATCATTGTTATCGAACGAAAAATAAAAAACATATGTATGTATGTATATATATGTATATATAAATTCTTTCGATCCTTTTCAATTTAGCTCTGATGCATGCTGTCGTTTTTGGTAACGTCACGGCAATCATTCAAAGAATGTATTCGAGAAGATCGCTCTATCAAACGAAATTGCGAGATTTAAAGGACTTTTTGGTGCTTCATCAGATTCCCGACGAATTGAAGCAACGAATGCAAGATTACTTTCAAACGATGTGGTCTTTGAATCATGGCATTGACATACACGAGGTAATATTATCGATCACCTTACGTATATACCAGACTTATAACGAAATAAATTAACGAGATAGATAGTTATTCGAAACTTTCTATCGAGACTTTGAACTCGCTATAATAATTTCGGTAGGAAAATTTCATGAGAACGATCGAGAGTCAACGATATTAAATATATTAAACACTTTCCAGACGCTGAAACAATTCCCTGAAGAACTTAGAGGAGACGTCTCGATGCACTTGCACAGAGAAATCTTAAGCTTACCAATATTCGAAGCTGCTTCTCAAGGTTGTCTTAAACTGCTTTCTCTACACATTAGAAGCAACTTCTGCGCTCCCGGAGAGTTTCTTATTCACAAAGGGGATGCTCTCTCTTATATTTATTATCTTTGCAATGGTTCTATGGAAGTCGTTCAAAATAGCATGGTCGTTGCGATTTTAGGTAAAACTCAAAATGCATTCTTTATTAATCTCTAAAAGAAAAAAAATGTTCTTTCCGTTAAAAAATGAACGTTCAACGTTCTATGCTATATAACAATGTAACACGAATAATAACGTTCTCTTTTGTATAAACAACTAATGAAAATAATCGGGTTTATTCAAGGAAAGGGTGACTTAGTAGGCTGCGATATAAATGTTCATCTGCAGCATGGAAACAACGGTGGAGGAACTGGAGGTGGTGGATCTGGAGGTTCTGATGTTGTTGTGAAATCCAGTTGCGACGTCAAAGCTTTGACTTATTGCGACCTAAAGTGTATACACATGCAAGGCCTGGTTGAAGTTCTCCGTCTTTATCCCGAGTATCAGCACGAATTTGCACATGATATACAGCACGATCTAACGTATAATTTACGCGAAGGTTACGAAGCTGAGGTAAGCTGTTTCAATATGCAAACTTTCGATGACAAAGTTAGGAGAAAGAGAGAGAGAGACAGAGGGGGAAAGAAAGGAAATTTTAAGATAGGTTTCTATTCTTTTTATCTGCAAGTTATGCATGATTTTTTTATGAGTGTTTTATTATCAGCAGGAGTCAGACATGAACGGTCCATCGTTAACATTACCGTCGATTAGCGAGGATGATGAAAATGTACCTGAAGAAGGGGAAACGTCACCCCTCTCGCCACCGAATAAATCACCATTGCATACGTCATCACCACGACATGCTAAATTCAGGTAAAGTTTTTTTTATGAGGAAATATATACGTGTGTTTGTGTGTGAGAGTGTCGTAGATATATATGCATGAACATTTCTCACGTTTCTTATCATTTATATATCAGAGACGAGTATAGAGAAGGAAGAAGAGGCAGAGGTGTTCTAGTGAGAGGAAGGACAGCACAAATAATCGCTCAAGAATCTATGGAGGAACATATTCGTGGTTCCGTGGAAAGATTGGATACACAAGTTTCCACGTTGCATCAGGACGTTGCTACTCTGAGTTGCGAAGTAGGTTAAAAATAATAATAATAATAATAATAATAATAATAATAATAATAATAATAATAATAATAATAATAATAATAATAATAACAATTGAGTCTCATCACCCTATGCAATGAATAAAAATTAAAAACGATGGATTTAACGATACGAAAAATTTCTTATTCGATAGGTAAGAAATGCCATTCATGCTCTACAAATGTTGGCTTATTCGCCACAAAGCAACCCTAATTTACCAAGACCAGCTAGTCGTGGTAGCGGAATGTTAGCAAGAAGCTCCTCTCATCCACCAGATGCGATCTGTTGGAATCCACCAGAGAGATTACCTGAAGCCACTACTCAAACAGATTGGGCAGTCGATATGTTTGAAGTTTGGGTTCGAGGAAATCCTGATCGTGTTTTAATGATACTAGGTCTTGAGCCTGATTTACTCCTTAGGTTACAACCATCATCTCCGACCCAATCACCGTCTTCACCACCACCACCACCTTACGAACCCTTATCCCCGTTGGCAGGTACACCACCTCAATCACCGTCCCAATCTCAGCGTAAGTACTTTTAAATCCAATGCCAATCATCATCCTCTTTACCTTTTCGATAAATTATTATCAAATGGATTATACCAATTTCGTTGAAATTTCATCGAAATGAAAACTGGGAAATCGATTTTGATAAAACGTTCCTTTGTAAGACTCGAGAAATATAATTCTCTGAGAGTAAGACAAATAAAAGAAAATGAAAAAAAAAAAAGAAAAAGAAAGAACAGAAGAAGAAAAGGAAAAAATCGATCGAATATTGTATTTCCAGATAACGAGATTTGCGTCTTCGAGAATGATGATGAGAATAGGCACGTCTCTCAAACCTATCAAAGCTCTCACGCAACGTGGGATTCGGAAAACAAGTCTCATCGGTTCAGCGCCGGTGACGCGGACAATGTGTCTCTCTATCAAGCGTTTGATGCCCTTCATCAACTTCCGGAATCACGCTCCTTGAAATTCGATCCGTTTGATAGCTGAACAGATATCGAGGAGTATGATCGTCAAGATCTTAGAAAAATTTCCGACTAAAACACGTTCCGTGTTTCCGTTCGTGATACGTAATGTGATGCGTCAGTTTGCATTTGGTCAGTGACGCGGAAAAAAATCGAATGAGAAAGAGAACGGATTAAAAAAAAAAAAAAAAAAAAAAAAAATGAAAAAAAAATTTTGAAAAATCAACTTTAAACATAGAACGTCCGCAACGTTCTGTCAATTTTATCATCGAATATTGGTCCCATCTGTGTCTTCTTTTTTTTTATATTTTATTTTTTTTTATTTTTTTTATTTTTTTTAATTTTTTCAAAGGGACAGGGAGCATTTGATTAAAAGATTTTAACGCGATATGTATTCGATCTATTCGAATAATTCTCGGTAGATTAATATTACAAGTTAGAAAAATAAAAATAGAAAAGGAGGAAAAAGACAAAGGAGAAACGAAATAAGATAAAGTAAAATAAGATTAAATTAAATTAAATTAATTTAAATTAAATTAAATTAAATTAAATTAAATTAATTTAAATTAAATTAAATTAAATTAAATTAAATTAAATTATAAGAAAAAGAAAAGGGAAAAAAAAAGTTAAAAAATAAAAAAGGGAACGATGCGTTTTAAATATTTTCTGTGATATATATTTTCTATCGCTTTCGACGAGGATCTTTCGCCTAACTCGCTAAATCATCGAGAGAATACGTTGCTTCTTTAAAAATTCCAAAGTTCGACAAGTGAAATCAATTTTTGATGTTTATGAGATATGTATATTAAGTGTTATGCGAAGCACGTAATGCGAATCGTCAGTCAAAGTCTTCTACTCTCTTCGAGTCTAAGCTCTTTGTTCGTTCGTGTCTCTATCTTACTACTCTTCATCTATTTATCTATCCATTTCTCTCTCTCTCTCTCTCTGTCTGTCTCTCTCTCTCTCTTTATCTATCTATCTATCTCTATCTCTATCTCTGTCTCTATCTCTTTCTCTTTCTCTTTCTCTTTCTCTTTCTCTTTCTCTTTCTCTTTCTCTTTCTCTTTCTCTCTGTCTTTCTGTCTCTCTGTATTTCTATTCTCAAGATATCAGCGATTTTTAGCAGATATCATCGTACATACACATACATACAAACGCATTGACATATCGATCGTAAAAGATAAATGATCATGAGACATCCTGCATATCAAATTCTATATATATATATATATATGTATGTATTCCAAAGACTATGAACGGACGCTGTTATATTTGTCATTATGATAGACCTTCTCCACGAAAGTGTTCTACATTATATTTCGAGCGATAAATGGGAACAAATGGTTCTTTGCGAGGTCAATATATTATATAACCTTTACTTTTCTCGAGGGAAAGAAAAAGAAGCTATCGTTTTTCTAAGCTAAACGATTAGCGAAATTAGTTTGGATAGTTGTACGTATGTAGGTATACATACACACATACGTTGATACTTTTCTTTTGTATCTGTCAAAACTCTTTTGCTTGAATCATTCCATACGCGTACTGCTGTGATCGATTAAACGTAGTTAGTGAGAAGAAGAAAAAGAAAAAAGGAAAAAGACGATGATGAAAAAAGAAAACGTGCGATACATTTAGGGAAAGGTTGTTAAAGGATATGAAAAAGGAGAATGAGAATGAAAGAATCGATGATATGGTTAAGGAAAGTTTTCGTATATATGAGGGACAAAAAAAAAAAGAAAAGAAGAGAAAAGAAAAGAGAAAAGTACGTATCGATCGTCGCCTAATTTAACGCGTAAATCGTATCAAACGATTAGTCCTTTGACGACATTATAGTAGTAGCGTAGCAATAACGAGCACAATTCTTTTCAATGTATACTCCTCCGAAGTCCAATATTAGAATAATGATAAATAATTATTGAGATGTAGAAATCTCTTTTATGATGATCGTCTCTCTTGGAGACAGTTGTTTAAAGATGACGAGAGAAAAAAAAGAAAAAAGAAAAAAAAAAGAAAAAGAAGAAAATAAAAGAAAATTTAAAACATTGACGAGCACGGAACGTCTTGTACGAATCATTTGAAACATATTAGTGTATCGTATGAAGTTATAACTAACATGGATACGCGTAATATCTAGTAATTTTAAGAAACATTTATCGAATGAAAATGTTGGTGTAAATAATAAAGAGATACCGAAGATACATATGTGATAAGGCACGGCTTTTGGCCATGCACTACCGTATATTCGTTCGACTTCGTCGTTACTTGTGAAAATTCGATGTCGATTTTGCCAATTGTCTATTAATATCATTTAAAATGAAAATCCAATTTTTGGAAGTTAAAGAAAATGTATCGCGAAATGCGTAATAATTTTGAAAATTAAATGGAAACAATTAAAATAAAAAAAAAAAAAAAAAGAGAGAACTTACTCGTTATATCGATCGGTGGTACACATAAGAAAAAAATCAATGTCTATAAAATAAATAAATAAATAAATAATAATAATAACAATTTCGTCTAAAAAAATCGTCGTTGTTTGTTGTTTGTCAAATTTTCACAAGTCATGGTAGAAGCAGCTGTTTTATAAATATTTCATATATTTTGTTATACTGTTTCTATGCTCCTCACACTATGATCCAAAAAAAGCTACTCTTATAGTATTAATCTGTATACTTCATCTCCTCTACTCGTAGTTTTTACACTACTACCCACCGAACTATGATTAAATGTCACATACAAGAACACGAATTTATCAGAGTGAGAAAAGAAAAGAAGAGAATAATGAAAGCACAAAATTTGAAAGAGTTAAGTTATTTCTTACTGTTCGTCCACAAACTTGAATAATCTTCTTGGAAGATTTTTTAATGATCAAAGTATTCTTCGCAGCATTGTATTGCTGTTGTAAAGTACGATTAAAATAAGAATGTTAATAACAAATGTTATGAAAAACGTTAATGTATATATATATAGATATATGTGGTGTATCTAATATTGTCCCATCAATGAAATTAATTTATAAGTTTACGTTAAGGGAAAAGTATTGAAAAAAATTATGAAATTTTTAACTTAACTCTATCAAATTTTTTATCAGAAATTTTTTATCTGATATAGATAAAAAATATTTGAATCGACGGCCTTAAATATAAAAAAAAAAAAGAATAACTTATTTTTTTCACAACACATATTGTAACAGAAATACTTTTAAAACGATTTCTATGGGATCGATAACCACGGCACATCCGCATACACACATACATATATACACATACACATTGTCTAGCGGAATGATTAAAGAAAAAAAAAGGGAAAGAAGAAAAAAAAAATTCTATTCGAGTGATCAACACGCCGATTATAAAATTTTATTTCTAATAAATTTCGTTGCGACTTTTTTCGAATATAGAATTGTTATTCTAATTCGAGATTTTATCGAAAATCGATCGTGCGAGATCGATTTTGACCAAAATGTAAAATTGTTTTGATAATTTTCGATGAATACAAGTTTCGTTAAAAAAGTACGAGTATATATATCCGCGAGAGTAGAAATGATCATCTGTCTGGTACATATGGATTGGAAACTGGCTAAAAGAATACGGATATTGTACAAATTCTTAAAAAAAAAAAAGATATATAATTTTAAAATATAAAAATGTATTTATTATATCGTCGGTAAGAAATGAATTTCTTAAATCTACTACAAGTTGGAATTTTGCGGTTCGGAGATATAATATTTTTTAAAAGCATATATGCGTTGTGAAAGGGACATTACGTAGCCCCTCTTTGCGTGCAAATAATTTTGCAAAATTTCTTGTAAAAGGAATACATGTATGTTATTTATTTAAGATTATTAATTAAATATACTTTATTTCATTTCATCGATGCGGTTATAAAAGTAATTATGGCGATTCATGGAGTAAACTAAGTCTAGCTTACCTCTATTACGAAATGTTTATGTAAATTGTAAATATTCTTGGATGCTGATTGTACAGTGTGCATCATATAATTGATTCCTTTGTTCTGTAAACGCATTACGAATTGTTGCATAAATAAATCGCAGAAGTAATGTAAAAACTATATAATATATTCCTTATATATATATATACACGCACGCACACTCACACACTTACACATGTTTTATAATAAGTTTATATATACAAACGAAAAAAAAAAAAAATATAATTACTTACTTAAAAATAATTCATCATGAAAAAATATAGATAACTTTACGATAACGATGTTTGACGAGAACTATTGGAAAATTAACAATTACGGCGCATGCACACAACATGTAATCCTTTATTCTATTTCACACATTGTATTTTGAAACTCGAACTTCTCTTTTACAAACTACACACATATAAAAACAAATTTTAAGTATTGATTTGATGCAAAATGGATAAACGGATAAAGGTTATAAATATATATTCTTGAAGAAGGTTTAACAGAAAAAAAATGACAAACGACACACACGTAATACATTTTACGTTTTTCCCTTCGTATCATTTGCGTTGGTATTATTTTTGAAAATTTTAATCAATGAAATTAAATTTCAACGAATTATCTTTATAATTATTGAGATAAATAGTAAAACAAAATATTTGTTGTATAAATATAACGAGATTATAATATAGTAATTTATTCGTTCGTCTTGATATCTTACCAACTGTCGAACTAAAAGCAATTTGGTTTGGAATAATGGTATTAATGCGCGGATACAAAGATGCTGATTGGCTCTTTCGATACAGTTATCGTAAGTGAAAAAGTTAAAGGACTTAAAAAGTTAAGATATTAAATTCATCGTACATTGTTCCAATGAAAATGATTAATAATGAAATAACGTTTAAATTATATATAATTTTTTCTTATAAATCATACATTTATAATAAATCATACACATAGATAATAGTATGAATATTCGAATCGATTTTTTCAACTTTTTTATCTAGAGAGTTTTAAATTATTAGTTGAATATGCCGAGCAGATGGCGCCAGGAGTATAGAAAATTATCTACAATTTACATGACCTAAAAATATGGAAAATAAATTGAATATCTACTGATCATTGCTTCATAGTCCAACACGTTTCATCGTTCAGTACACGGAATTAAGATACTTTAAATGCGTTGAAGCGCCTCGAAAATGGTCTCTTAGTTTTTTTTCTCTTTAAATATTAATCATAATCTATTCCAAAAACGTGTGTAAATCCGTGTACTGTCTAAGAAATCTTAATAGTTTGAAGTAATTTTTTTGAAAAGTTATTCGTTCATTTAACACATACATGTTTATTTGTTGATATTTAACTTTATTTGGAGATAATAAAGAAATTAAAATGAGTGAGGAAAAACCTATACCAAATAGTGTCAAATTCGCCATCGGTGGTCTTTCTGGGTTTGTACTAATGATTCTTTTTTCAAAATGTTTTATTGCTTATTTTCAAATTATTTTTCCTGTTGTATTATCTATTCTAATATTTTATATATTTATATCTTGTTTTTATAATGAGAGACAAGTTATTTTCATTTTCTGCTTACATCAATAATTGTTGTATTATTCAAAAAATCGGCGATAATGAATTCAGAGGTCAAATCATTAATTATTGCTCACGTCCAAAGAAAAACAAATTATATTATTTTTAACTCTTAATAAAACGCGTTGATATCATGAAGTGACGTAAAAGAATTTGAAACTTGTACCCTTGCATTTCTCAACAATTTAGGCTATAAATAAAAATGTATCCAACCATGAAGATTTAAACTAGCTGGTATTTTTGAAAATTTAAACGATTAAAAAATATTTTATGTTTCTAATTCTAAATAATTCTGAATAAAAGAGAAAAAATTTCAGCTTTTTCAGTTATTTTTTAATAAATTACAATTTATTAAATATTTATTTCTATAACGTTTATATCATTTTATTTGATAAAAATTTATAAAATATAATTTAGATATAAGATAAGATGCATTTAAATGTAATGATAAAAGTTTTTTTTATATAATTATAGAATGGGTGCAACTGTCTTTGTACAACCATTAGATCTAATGAAAAACAGAATGCAATTAAGTGGACAAAAAACTACAACATTGGCCGTTGCAACCAGCATTCTTAAAAATGAAGGTATACTTGCTTTTTATAATGGTTTATCTGCCGGTTTATTGAGGCAAGCAACGTATACGACTGTTAGGCTAGGAGTATACACTTGGCTTTTCGAAGCAGCCTCGTAAGTATAATATACGGAAGCATTTAGTTAAATTAATGTAAATGTATTTTATATATAAAAATGAATTTAACTAATTATAGTTATTTATTATCTTGATATATTTAGAAAAGAGGGCCAACCAAAGTTTATTGTAAAAGCAGCCTTAGGAATGATTGCTGGTTGTATAGGTTCATTCGTAGGTACACCTGCAGAATTAACATTAATACGAATGACTGCTGACGGTAGACTACCACCTGGTAAATCATTGTTTGATAACTTGTTAGAATCAGTCTCAGTCTCATAAGTTTAATGTGCTAATTGTTTTCAGATCAAAGACGTAATTACAAAAATGTGTTTGATGCACTATTTCGTATAGTTAAAGAAGAAGGATTATTTACATTATGGAGAGGCGCAGTTCCAACCATGGGCCGTGCAATGGTTGTGAATGCAGCTCAATTAGCTTCATACTCTCAAGCAAAACAAATGTTACTTGAGACAGGTACATCATAAAAATGTATAACAATAATTCATTTACTTCAATATCTGCAGTATATGTTAATTTCTTTAATTTTATTTTAAAATAGGTCATTTTAAAGAAAATATTACATTGCATTTGATATGCTCCATGATTTCGGGTATCGTTACAACCATTGCATCTATGCCTGTAGATATTGCCAAAACGAGGTAATATATCGAACAACTTTTTAGATATGGGTGTTATTTACCAGTTGTGTCTGATCATATGTTTTCTTCGTCTAGAATTCAAAATATGAAAATAATTGATGGAAAACCAGAATATACAGGAGCATTGGATGTTTTTAATAAAATTATTACAAAAGAAGGACCATTAGCACTTTGGAAAGGTTTCCTTCCATATTATGCACGTTTGGGTCCTCATACAGTCTTAACGTTTATATTCTTGGAACAACTGAACAAAACTTACAGAAGATATTTTTCATGATTAGAATTGTTTATGTAATGTATTATTATATGCAAAGATCATAGAGAGACACCAAAAATGATTTCTCATATATTTTTTTTATTACATAAAAGATAACTTACATACCTTGCACAAAGTGTATGTATACTATAAACATATAGATAAAATTGTATGTTTCTATCTTCTTTTTGTAGGATTTGTAAATTAACGTTTCAAAGAATTCCATTAATACTGAAATTCATATTTGAATAACAACTAAGCATATAACAATTTTTTTTATATGCGCACAATATTGTTCTATTTTTTATAGATATATACATATTTATTACGAATCTGTTTTATTAAGTATTCATTATTTTGATTAATCATCATAGTGAATATATTCTAAACAAAATTTAATTCATATTAAAACACATTTTGTAATTTCCTGACTGTATAAAATTTGTAAGGCTAAATGTGAACACAAAAATTTATATCAACAATATTTTAAACTGTAATATAAAATAATATCAATGTATGTACAATCAGAGTAACAATCAGAAATCAAAATAAGTTACTGGATCTTTCATTGTAATCAAACAATGAAACTATACATTCTTTAAATATTCTTTACAGGTAAATGAGTCTGTCTGGTACAACTCTTTATATTACGTAATATATTTGTTATTTTTTGACGTTTATAGTAAATTCTTTGTTTTTATTTCTGAGAAATACTTATTTTATATTTTATTATTGTTTTTTTTAATGAATGATCTAGGAGAAATTAAAGGTGTATAGTAAGAAGATATAAAAATGTATAATACAGCAAGTACAAACAATATATTACCAGTTTTGTACACTATTACAGAAGTAAATGCTTTAATAATAAGCAGATGTATATAATTTTACTTTTCCACTAAGTATCCTTAATATTTTGTAATAAAAAAAATAAAAAACAAACAAAAAATAGACGTATTAAGTGCAACAACATGGTATTGTATTTCTCTAATGAATCAATTAAGAATAATAGCATACAGAACGATATATATATATATATATGTCCATATATATGTTGTACGTGGATGTGTATGTGGTTATCCTGTTTTACCTAACTTTACCCGATACTATGGCTGACATACTGTTTTCTAACAATAATAAATAAAAGTCGAATAGGAGTAGAATGGTTTTATTTATTCATAAACATTTCAAAAAAATTTGCTTTGAATTGAATTTTAATCCTTATTTTACTATCATTTATATTTTTATACATAATAAATGAGACAGATAGATAATATGAAGCATAATTTAAATAGGAGACATGGACTTGTGTTAAGGTTATATAATACAATTTTACATTGAATTTAGAAAAATGTGCATAATACTGTTATATTATGTATAATACTAATATAGCAATTAGTAAAACAAATTTTATAAAAAGATTTAAATATGTGCATAGTGTATAGTGTTTAATATTTTTATAGTTTTTATATTAAAATGGCAGTGAAAAAAAAAATCCAAAAATGGAATCAAAATGGTTTTGAAGAATGGGTATATAAATATTTTTTATTTGTTTTCACATTTTATAGTAGCATTAAGTTTGTAATATAAGAGTAAATGTATATAATGTATAACATTATAAGTTATATATATATTATTAAAAAACATGACGACTTCTTAATATACACATTGACATATTCAAATTAAAACGATAATTTGCTTCTAGGGTGGTTATATGGAAGCTAAGAAAGCAAAATTGGAAGAACAATTTAATGAAGAAGCAAAAAAAGAGCATAAGAATGCATCAAATTTATTTCAAGGAGTAGCTATATTTGTAAATGGTTATACGGATCCAACAGCCGATGAATTAAGAGAGTTAATGATGGCATATGGGGGAATATACCATCATTACATGCGACCTAAAATTACTACTCATATAATTGCATCAAATTTACCATATTCTAAAATTGTAATGTATAGAAAAGCTCAATGTCCAATGCCTGTTTGTAAACCCGAATGGATAACGGATAGTATCAAAGCTGGGAAAGTTCTAAACTATGAGAATTATTTGCTTCTTACTAATTGTATTGGTAGCCAGCCACAATTAAAATTTGAAATATGTGACAAAAAACATAATGTAAATAATGATACGAAAGAAAATGCTAATACAATACAAAGTACTGTCGAATCTGCTGTATTAAATATTGCTACTACTAGCGAGGACCTCAATCAACATAGTAATAATTCTTTGAATCCTATTAAAACAAAAGGAACATTACTTTCATCAAAAAATACAGAATTTATATCAGAATTTTATAACAACTCACGATTACATCACATTGCTACAATGGGAGCAACATTTAAAGATTACATAAATGAATTAAGAGATAAAAGCGATGGAAAATTTCCTGGTTTAGAACAATTGAAAAAACTAAAAGAATCTAAACAAAACTCTCAACATTCCAATGATTCATACTTATCAGAAGACGAAATGTTTTCTCCTCGAGAAAATGACAATGCAATAATAAAACAAGAACCTGTCATAATGCACATAGACATGGATTGCTTCTTTGTTTCTGTAGGTCTTAGAAATAGACCACATTTAAGAGGATTACCTGTAGCAGTGACGCATGCTAAAGGTAATAAAAGCACTAATACTAAATCAAATAACGCGAATAATAATGATCAGGATGAAGAAGAATGTACTTCTTTTTCTGAAATTGCATCATGTTCGTATGAAGCAAGAAATGCAGGTGTGAAGAATGGAATGTTTTTGGGTGAAGCATTAAAAATATGTCCTAAGTTATATACAATAAAATATGATTTTGAAGATTATAAGGAAGTATCATATAATTTGTACAACATAGTATCATCATATACGTTAGATATTGAAGCAGTAAGTTGTGATGAAATGTATGTAAACTGTACTAAAATACTTGAAGAATCACACTTAATGCCTATGGAATTTGCAACAATCATAAGAAGCGAGATTAGTCGGACTACAGGTTGTCCAGTGTCAGCAGGATTTGGAAGCAATAAATTAAGAGCAAGATTGGCAACAAAAAAAGCTAAACCTGATGGACAACTGTATCTAGAAAATAATAATATTATTTCATACATTGACACATTTAATGTACAGGATTTGCCAGGTAATGAAATTAGTATTAATTATTGTTTCTAAAGAATATAATTTCCTTATTAATGTCTATAAAATTATCTATTACAATAGGAGTCGGATATACAACCACAAAAAAGTTACATAAAATGAATATAAATACTTGTGCAGAGTTAAGATTGGTATCTTTAGGAACATTACAGAAAGACTTTGGAAAAAAAATGGGAGAATTATTGTACAATACGTGTCGAGGTATTGATAAAACAAAGTTAAATTTAGAACATGTAAGGAAATCCGTGTCGGCAGAAGTCAATTATGGCATTAGATTCGAAAATAATGGTGAAGCAGTAGATTTTTTAAAAAAGTTATGCATAGAAGTACATAGCAGATTAAAGAAAGCTAATGCAAAAGGTAGATGTATTACATTAAAACTCATGGTTAGAGCTAAAGAGGCACCTGTAGAAACAGTGAAGTTTATGGGTCATGGCCCTTGTGATTATATAACAAAATCAAAAAATCTAATGTCAGCCATTGATAATCTTACCATTATTACAAAGTAAGTATTTAAATCCTTTATTTGCTTAATTTATTCGATTATCCAAGATCAAAAAATTATTAAAATTTTATTGGACAATTTATGTTACAGAGAAATTATTGGTATATGGAATCAATTACATCAGACACCTAAAGATATGAGAGGAATAGGTATTCAAATCTCCAGATTAGAACTACAAAAAAATAAGTCTAATGATAATAATTTGATGAACTTTATTAATAAAACTAAACCACCTCAGATGAGAAATTTTTTTTTAAACGAATGTATAAATGATCAAAGTAACAAAAGAAATTTCGAAAATAATGAAACATTTTTTCATAATAAAGAAACAACGTCAACAACTACTAATACTAACGATTCTTTTTTCAAGCTTAATAATTCACGTTCGGTAAACATGAAAATAAATGACATAGAAACTTTGCCAAATAATAATGATACAAGAAATTCAAAAACTGACCTAATACAAAATTCTTCTTCTACATTTAATCGCTCGATAATTGTATTACCCTCTCAAGATATAAACGAGAGTGTGTTAATTGAATTGCCTGAAGAAATAAGATCTGAGATACTCGAAGCTAAATTGAAAAAACAAAACTCTTCGAATAATAAATTCAAATCGCAAATTCAAACCAATCAAGAAAATAATGTAAATATGAAAATTAATAATCCAAAACCAAATGAGAAAGAGGGAGAAAATTCCAAAGTAGAAAATACTTCAAATAATTTACAGTCTTCAGAGATAGCTAAAAGAGAATTGTCTAATAAAAATATAGAAGAAAATAACGTGCAACACTCTACTTGTCAAAAGAAGTTTTTAAACGGTACTTCCGAAGTTTACATGTTATCGCAAGAAATAGATGAATCCACATTAAATGAATTACCAGACAATATTAGAACTGAAATAATGAGTACAATGCTAAACAAAAAGAACGAAACTAATGATAAGAATAAAACATTGAAAAATGTACAAACACATCAGGAACAATTCTTCAAACAAATTAAACCAAATTCGGGAAAAAACACGAAAGCTGAATTACCACCACTTCGAGAATTAGATATGTCAGTCTTATTGGAATTACCTGAAGACATACGAAATGATATATTTAATCAATATAAAAGCAGTGAACATCAAAATACTAATAGTTCCAGCAGCAGTGCAGGTGTATCAAATGAACAAATAGATCATCAGAAAAATACGAAAGAATCGGTCAAGCGAAGCACGGCTATAGAAAATGTATCATTTTCGCAAGTAGATCCTGATTTTTTAGCAGCATTACCAGCAGATATGCAACATGATGTGCAACAATATTGCATTGCTAAGAAGAAAGAAGATCAAATAAAAAATACGAATAATTTGTCTGATAAAAATACTGTTGTTAATAATCCCAATAAACAATGGAGTGTATTACAATATGCGAAAAATGCAAGACCACTTTCCAAATCAAAAAATAACGGTAAATATTCTAAAGTCCTTTCGAGTAAAAATAAAACTAAGAAAGATATAAAATCAATGCCGAAAGTTAAAGAGCGCAGTAATAGACACGAAATAGAAACGGATAAAAAGAGTGATAATGTAAAAAATAGCAAATTAGATAATAAAGAAGATAAAATAATCAGCACATTAATATCCGATATAAATAATACAAATAATGAGAAAGATATTGTAGATGAAACCGAAACTATATTGGCATATAATCGACTTATTACAAATAATAAGGAAACTACGGATACATATCAAAGGACATTGATCGATATCGTCAATTCATTTTTCAGTCTTTCGATAGAACAAGTATGTCAAATTTTTACAGCTATATTAATTTCATGTAATAGTATTGTTACTACGAATATATATCATGTATAGTATTATATACATTTCGAAATGTACAAGAAAAATGATTTAACTTGATTATCACTGGATGCACTAATAAATAAACGTAAAGATTGTTAATTTATAAAAACAATACATTATTAACGAAAAAAATGCTCGTTAGCAAATATTATTATACATGGACATGTAATGTATATTACTTAATTAAAAAATCAATATTAATAATTCATGAATTGCATTGTGCATTATTTAGAATTTATGATAGATCAATGGAGAAACATACGTAATGTTGTAAACAACGTACATTTCTATATGCATAATAATATATTAATATTTGGACATGTTCAAATATACATGTAGTTAATAAGGAATTATAGTTGGGCATCGACAGAAATAAACAGGGCATATGTTTACAGATTAAAATGCAGATACAAACATGGATTGCTTCGAAAACTGAAAACGAAATCGACTTTTTCTCGCTTGCAATATTTCTTAGCATGCTTCCCAAGAAGAAACGCATTGAAGATTTATATATTCTCTTGAAAACCATGCACAGGTGGGAGTAATTTGTTTTATATGCAAAAACAAGATGTACATGTAAGAAAACGTAGAAGGGAATAAAGAGAAAATACCATTTCACTCGTGACTGATACTTAAATAAAAATAATATTTTGGACATGATACATTAACTTACTACATATTCTTCTGTTTAGATGTACGAAAAAAACTGGAAGTTGCATTTGGCATGGGATATATAGGAAAACGGTGGAACACGTTCAATGTTATATGCAGATCGAATACAACAGCGATCTAATGGTACCACCAATTAGATGCGATTGTTTCAAATATAACAACGATGTAATATAAATTTCCGGAATTTAATAAATTAATGTTTTTACAATGCGCTTAATAAGAAACGTATTTACAAGCAAACATAATACTTACCTTTAATTTCATCGAACACAGTAACATTTCTTAGATAACATAATAATGTACGATTATCAATAATGCATTTTTCGCAAGATTATTGTTCAAAGGTTTCATATAAATCGGTAAGAAGTCATAAACCTTGAATTCGTACGTATTTTTGTAATATATATATTTTTTAAATATATTTTTCACTTTGTAGTCGGTACGCGCAGGGGTGGTGAAAAAATAGAAAGGGGTGAGTTAGAGACGAGTATTTACTATTCCCATTCGGTGGTACCCGGCGGTTTAGGCGTTAGATCATATAAAACGCGCGAAATGCCGGGTACCGTAGATATTTCAGTCACCATTTTCTTCACCACCTGAGAAAGAAAATGATATTGTCAATATAATAGCAGACATATATTTCGGACGAAGAAAAAATTAATCGATTAAAGAACACGACACTTACGTGAATTGGTAATTCTTTTCCGGGAATAGCAGGAGTTCCTGTCATAAAATCGTTGGTACAGAATGGCCTAATCACGATCGAACGCTGACACGATGGCGTTCGAGAAGCGGCATCGCGATCGAAATGTATAGGAATTAGAACTATAGGCATCTGATTGATGACGCCCATGCAACCGTTTGCAGCCAAAACCTGATTTGCTAAATGATCTGCTTGTCTTAAGGTAGCTATCACATTGGATGTAAGATGTGTCTGTGTAATGTCTGTGACCGGATGATGAAGCTGTGGTCCAAAGATATAACATACGCGATTTACATTGTGGCACACACGTGGAATTAATCTCGCAAGGAACAACATATCTTCCCACTCCACTCCTTCTGAGATACTTTCTTCACTTGATAATCCTACTACATAGCTATAAGATCTACAGTCTCCCTGTATATATATATACATATACAAATTCTTCGTGTCATACGTTTTTGATCATTATTTTCAAATGCAATATATTATTTTTCAAATTAGAATTAACATACCTGAACTCCTACGCTACGAATAGGCAAAAGTGTAGCAGCGATATGACGACGGCTAGAAACTCTTCGTAGTTGTTGACGTTCTGTTTCGTTTGTCGTACCTTCTACGCGATTTAATAATGCATGCTTTTTCTGTAGCATTTGTTCATATTCCGCCATTATTTTAACTATTACCTGTCGCGCAAAATTAACGATTATATATTTTTTAATGGACCAGTAAGAGGCAATTGAATGATATTAGTTGGACGTCGTGATACGTTACCTGGGTTTCTGAGAAATCTTTGTCCATATACGGTTCATCAGCACAAAGAATGCGAATGGCAAGGCCGGGCCCTGGGAATGGATGACGAGAAACAAGTAACGCTGGTATTTCAAGATCGCATCCCAATTGTCTTACTTCGTCCTTATGAAAATCTTTTAGAGGTTCTACTACATGACCTCGTGCTCTCAATGCTCTCACAAGATCGCTATCGTTGTGATGCGTCTTTATAGCATCAGCTTTACCTGATTTTTGTGATCAATCATTAAAATATCTTCATTGCTTTTACAGGTGTTTTAACGTAGATGAATAAAGTTATATGAATGTGACTTTACCACTCGCCATGGCATTTGCACTCTCTATGAGGTCAGGCCTGAGAGTGCCCTGTCCAAGGATTACTTCTTCAGGTTTCAAACCTAATTCTGCAATTGCTTCATTGGCTACCCTTACAAAAACGTCCCCAATAATTTTTCGCTTTTCTTCTGGATTGGTTGTCGCGCACAACATTTTTGTTAGTCTTGTTCGCGGAGTAGTTCCCGTACTAACAATTCCTTTGCTGTTTATAGTGTTTGCATTCAAGGCTGGATTAATGTTATCCAAAGGAACTGAGGTAGTGCCTTGCATGAAACAATGTGCAGCGTTTACTACCCTCAATCTGATTCCTAATTGGGACAAACTCTGTTCCACGAATTGCGTTTCTCCTTTGCGCATGAAGCCATTGTTGATATGCAGCGCGATAACTTGATCTTTACTGAGTGCCTTGTTCAATAGCACTGCACATACCGTCGAATCCACGCCTCCGCTCACCAACAACTATGATCGTTTTTTTCTATTTCAATTGACAATTACACTTTCGCATATGTATCATTTATATTTTTAATCACTTTTAAATATCTTTAGAAATATTTTATCTCGATATAATCGCTACATAACAACTTCAATAATTTGCTTACTTTACTATATGAATCTTTTAATTCGCGAAAAAAACGTATATTACTTACCAAAACTTTCTTATTATCAACAGCGTGTCTGATATACTGAATACATTGTGCTTCCCTATCACGAAGCGTATAATTACCCGTAAGACCAGCTATTCCGTAAAGAAAATTGTGCAGCATTATTTTTCCATTAGGCGTTAGGTCTACTTCCGGATGAAATTGCACTCCGTATAAATTCATTTTATCACTGGCTATGCCTACAATAAAGTTTGATGATTTGGCAGTAATACGAAAACAGTCTGCAATCCTGTCTATACTGTCTCCATGCGTTAGCAATACCATTTGTTCTTTCTCCAAGCCCCTGATGCATAATATATCAAATATAAGTATATGAACATTGGATATATTTTATATATTTTCAAATAGTCACTTTGAAATAAAATGTACACACTTAAATAAAAGGCACTTGGTATCTATTTCAATGGAATATTGACCATCTTCACGTCCTGATTTTCTTACAATAATACCCCCAAATTCTTTATTCATCATTTGCATTCCATAACATATTCCTAATACAGGAATTCCTATTCGGAAAATATCTGCATCATATCTGGGTGCATCTTCTGCATATACTGAACTAGGTCCACCAGAGATAATAATAGCTCTATAAACAAAAAAGAAAACAACGAACAAGTTTGATTTTAAATTTCTCTAATGATTAATAATTTTTTTTATTAAAATTCAGTATATTGTTATCTTTACTTATATCCTTTTTCCTGAAGAGTAATAGCTGGTGTGTCCAGAGGCAAAATATCACTATGAATATTAAGCTCATGAACCTTTCGATCTATCACTTTGCCGTATTGTGCACCTGCATCCAAGATAGCAACACGTTCATCGATGCAGGATATTCCAATGGCCCCCTCATCAGCTCCATTATTTCTATCTGCGCGAAACAATGGGCCGTCCGCGCTTTTTTCCATTTCAAATTTACAGCTGTGCTATGGTCTTTGCTGTTATGTTGACAATCCTACAATAAGAATATATATAATAATATATATTTATAAATTTATGATTAACTTTTATGAAACATATATGAATAATAAATATGTAAATAATTTTAAGCACGCCGATGTAATCTATATTTATTAATACATTGAAATTTTTATATATTATATTTGCTAATTTTTATCTATAAATGTTAAAATATTTATATAGAGAATAATACTTTTATATTGAAAGTGGTTATTACTTTTGGTTAAACTTGGTTATTAACATGTTTTTAAAATGTAAGTTTAAGATCAATTTTTTAAATAATATTACTTTAAAATATTGATAAAGCCGATTCATGATGTCACATTTATATCTTTATTTTTAAAAATATACTATTGAGAACAGTTTGGTTTCAGATAAGAAATGTATAATTATAATTATATGACCTCATTTCATAATAATTTTGATGAGAATAATTTTTTGTAAATAGGTTATCACTTTATTATACTGTCAACTTGACCTATTATATAATCAAATTTATTATATGATGTTCAAATATTATTTTTAAATAAATATAATATGTGTGTGGGTATATATATATGTATGTATATATATATGCATATATATTTATATATATATATATATCTATACACACACACATACACATATATATTTAAATACATATATATGCATTTTTAATTTAACGTAAAAGACTGAGAAAAATAGTATAGAAACATTTATTGTTCTTAAAATATCTTTTTCTGGATCATTCGAGTGAAATAATATTTATAAACTTTTTCATAGTTCCTTTTTTGTAAACTTATATAAACAATAATATTGATTTTATGGAAATTTATTTAATATGATCATATAATCAAATAGTAAAAAAAACCAAGGTCCAAGTATCGTATACAGATATGCAGTATTTCAATCTTCAAGCAATAATCACATAATCGACACAAAAAAGCAATGTTACAACTTAGTTGAATCTATTATCTTTTAATCTATGCGAGCAAAGGTATCAAGGTTCTTATTTAAATGGCATAAAAACGGAAACAACTCTGAATTTATTAATGTCTATCTGCATGAATATATACAGATCTATTCTAATCATTATATGACTGAATATAATGAACTGTCTGACAACTACTACTGTACAGTGTACATCACAAAACATAACGCGCTACTTTGCATTTTCGTTTTGAAAAATACGCGCCCTCTCACGATAAATACGTAATCATTCGATAGGGTAACTTGAAAATAATGAAAATGGAGTAGGAGAATAATTAGTTAAAAACAATTCACCGGTACCGTAATTTTATGAGCACGTTTCGATGCGATCGACGTATTGAGCTGTTATGCGGCTGACTTGCTTGGGTTGCGTCGTTAAGCGATAATCAAGATATACTTAAAGACTTACCGAATGAAATCAGATTGGCAATATTTGAGACGAGTACAATATAATCACACAACGTAAAAGTAATTACAGGAAAACAGAACCTGCACACTCTGGACGAGGCGGCCATTCAATCGCCACAATGCAGTGACTGCTTTCAGGCTTCAAGTAAACGGGAGAGCCAACCTAGCGACTCGAAATTTTTTAAGATACCAGAAGCTTCGCGAGAAAATCGCTTTATCGACCGGGAGTAACTCTTTCACCAATAAAACACATTTTCTTTTCCTTTAACCGATCGATTTCGTTATGTCATTGCACCACACAACTAAAGACTTTTCATTCGTCGAATACATTTATTATTTATCACTACTTTCGAAGTATACTTGCGTTACAAGACCTTCTTATACCAATTAATACGATTCTTTTTCTTTCCTCTGTTCTAGATTTAGTCCATTGAGTTTATTACTACTGTGGCAGAGACATGCTTACCTTCCCCTTGTTGAAGGAGGATCAACAAAGAAGGAGATATATTCTATCTCAAGCTTTTGCAGGGATGTAAATACACATCTGAATACCCTGCACCTTTTCTTTTTTTTTTTTTTTATCCTTTGGATTTCTTTTTGTTCTTAATTTTCATTATAATACATGTGTCATTTAAATGATTAACGAACAAGCATGAGCAGATGTGTATGTGTATATATGTATATGTATGTATATATGTGTGTGTATGTATATCTATATGTATGTATATGTGTATGTGTATATATATATATAGAATGTAAAAATAAAACAATTAAATAAACATTGTATCTTTATGTTAAATACAACGTTATAAAATATCGAAACATTAATAAACACAAACGAATTAATATTTTAACTTTCAATTTTGCATACACAATGAAACAAATATTAATCATAGATTCTTACACTATTAAATAGGCCTTTTCTAGCTCACTAAAATGATAGGCACCATTACGAAAGTAGTGAAAAAGAAGAAAATATCTTGTCTCTAAGGTTTGGCTTTTTGTGTTATGTAGATACTGTAGCAGTTTCTTCTTAAACGCGAGCGCCACCTACGAAAGCTGAAGAGAAATTAATATGAACAGTGCTGTAATTAGAATTTTAGTGAGTGGGTTTTCGTACATAGTAATCTTCTCCTGACGTGATCCGTGCAATCGATATATTTTTCAATAAGATTATGCATCGTTTAAAATAATGTAACTGATTGACTATGTAAACGTAGAAATAAAATTTCTATTTATTACGTTGCTATGAATTTCTCCAAATAATCAGTGCAGTAAATATAAGCGAACTATTTAATCGTCTCGTTTTATTATTATTCTTATATATACTTTTTTAACTCTTACATTTTTAAAATAGCCACGTATTTGAAAAATTTGATCTGCATTATCGACTGGTATGCCGATCGCAGTGTCACAATTGGTACATATTGGTACTAAAATTAGTCAATCGCAAAAATTTGAAAAGTGCTAATATCGAGTAGTTCGTTACGAGGCACCGGATCGAAAACTTCGCGAACAGGTATTTCATTTATTTGATTTATAAAAAATATCTAGACATGTATTTATCTTCATTTTATTGAAACGTTAGATACGATTTTCTTATTTTATCACTATTCGGATCTGATTAAATACGTTCGAAATGCGTAGTGGTATGAAAACAAAATTATTGTCGATGTTAAGGTGACGTAGTGACCGTTAAAAAATATGGTAGCTAAGTAAGTTTAACGGATCTAAATAGAATCTCTTTACTTTTGTTTCGAATAAGTATGTAGTTTCAAATCGTAAGTATAGTGAACGTAATCGAATCAAACACGAACGAATGGTACATATATTAATTTTTTAAAATGTCGTTCTATCGTTCGGAAAGTACTATTCTTATCGATTACAAAAATTCATTAAACACTTTAGACAGTCTTCATTCTGACGAATACTTTTTACCCACCGAAGTAGCGATACACAATAAATCAAACGATTGTTGGGTTTCTTGTAACGGCGTCGTTTACGATCTGACTGATTTATGTAAATTGTGGTTATGTACACGAGCGATAAAACCTATAATAGCGTACGCAGGAAAAGATATTAGTCATTGGTTCGATCATAATCGAGATGATATTAAATATTATATTCATCCTGTTACCGGTGTATCAGTACCATATTGTCCACATGGACCAATACCGGATGTATCCGATTATGTCGTACCTTCTACAGATTGGCGACCGTTAAACAAATGTCCATGGTGGTTAGACGAAAAATATAAGTTAGGCAAACTCACAAAAAATCCACGACCTTGTAGAATTATCAATGTTCTTACCAAAACGAGTTGTGTTATAATGGTAATTAATTATATTAATCTTTGATAGATTGAGGATATATCGAAATCTTTTTCCGACTTCATACACGTTTTTCATTTAGGTTTGCGAAGAGGATACGATTAAACGTATTCAAGAACGTGCTTCGTTATTTATTCCACATGGACAAAATTACTCATGGACATTTGAAGGGAAAAATATCAATCTCGATGGTACATTAACGGAAAATAATATTCCGGATGAACGCGAACGTTTCGTAGCTTGTGGACTTCCCGAGGATTATTATGTTCCAAGTATTATGTGTTATTACATCGACGAGGAAGATTTGTACGAATCCGATTAATCCGAAATTAACGGGCTACGTAATAATAATTAATTATTGTCGAAATATTAACGAAATTATTATCGGATAATGCAATTATTCTTTTTTTTTTCGTGAATTTTAACAAGAAATTTTCTACCTTATCGAATGTCGTACATAATACTTCTCCTTCGTGAAAGATGGCAGCACCATTCTCAGATGCAATTGTAATTGCAATTACTACACACACACACACACGTGTGTGCGATGAAAAATTATTAGACAATAATTAATATAAGCAAATATTTTATAATTCATAACCGGTTTTGTTTAATCAACATTTTATATTTAAGTTCGATGATGTACTTTTAGTTCATTTTTTCTCTTTTTCGCTTTTTTTTATGTAAAAAAAAAAAAAAAAAAAAAAAAAAACAAGAAGAAAAATCGTCGTATATCATCATTTCGAAGTACTCTGACGATATTCGCGGAAAATAAATGCGTCCGATCCTCGCGTAGATGTGGTTTGCTCGTAAAAGCGAAGCCCCGTTGAGAGAAGAAGCCCTGCCACCGCTTACGATCCGCTCGTCAAAACGTTTTACGGGTTTATTCTCGGCCGATCTTCCGTGCATCTTGGTCCATTGTTTCGATTTATATCTTCTCTCTTTCTCTCTCTCTCTTTCTCTCTTTCTCTGTCTGTCTGTCTTTCTTTCTTTCTTTCTTTCTTTCTTTCTTCTCTCTCTCTCTCTTTCTGTTTTCTTTTCTCTTTTATATACGTAGCATAAGTAGTATAAGTATTTTGTATAAATAACAAACGTATTTTTGTTTACATTTTTTTTTTCAAATTTACAAAACGAATAAGAAGAAGAAGAAGAAGAAGATAAAAAAATATATATATATTTTACTATAATTAAGTAGAATAACGTTCTTGTCGTCGTAGAGAAGGCGAAGGATTCGTTTCAGTACCGTATCGTCGGTTGGTCGATATGGTTGTAAATCATTTTAGAGCTACCACCCGCGTCTTTCGCAATGACAATCGGTAATAACAATCCCGAAGGAAGGAGGCCACGGTAGGAGAAAAGAGGAGAGGAAGCTAAAGGTATAACTGGAGAATCGACGGTCTCGTCTTTTAAGATTGCTTCGAAGTGTGTATAACAGAGATAGGAAGAAAAAGAAAGAGAAAGAAAGAGATAGAGCGATAGAGAGCGATAGAGAGAGAGAGAGAGAGAGAGAGAGAGAGAGAGAGAGAGAGAGAAAGGGAGAGAATATGTATGTGTGACATAGGAAGGAAAAAGACCGAAGCACGGTCATTAGGGCACACGCGCGGCCACGAACATGGTGTAATCGTAAACCGCGAGGAGCATAAAACGACTCGGTAGAAAAAGTCATTTACTGCGTCTTTCATACACGTGCGGAGCCAAGCTGGACGTGAAGCTATCTAGAGAGAAAGAGAAAGAGAAAGAGTAAGAGAAAGAGAGAAAGAGCACTGACCCTGAGATGCGATCGCAACGTAGAGAGAGAGAGAGAGAGAGAGAGAGAGAGAGAGAGAGAGAGAGAAGGTATCTTTGTCATAGCTTCTTTCGAAGATGGACGTCTCCAAGATGAAATTAAGTATTAAAAGGAAAAAACTGGATAATAGTCGGAATGAAGTTCTTGCGTATCTCTCTCTCTCTCTCTCTCTCTCTCTCTCTCTCTCTGTTAGTAGGTATGAATTTTCTTCAATTTGAAAAAGCTACCTTTCTAGTTCGCGCGATATATATTTTGTCTTTCATGTATAGATATACATATGTATATAATATGTATGCACGTGAATACGAATCATCGTGTCATTACGGTACCCATCGAGCGTCATCAACCAATCTCCTCACGTAACTGCGTCGCTTGAATCGATTTCCAAACGAACCGTGCCTTCCATGACGTTTCCAACCGCAATTCGCATAGATATCGCAAATGAGATTGCTACAGTTACCGCGCGTCTAGAGTATAACGGAATAAATGATAAATCGCTTGGTTGCCTTTATGACGTACATATATATATATATATATATATATATATATATATATATATATTTATTGTATCCTTTACGATTATTTATACAAGATTATAAAATCTCGATCAAATTCGACGAATGTGAGTCGGTGTGAACGCACGATGACAAACGTCGGGATAGATGGGACACTTTTCCGATGACGATTTAGATCCAAGAGCTAATGTCTGTTTAAGAATAAACGAGATAGTTATTAGAAATTAATTTTTAATAAACGATAGAACGGTTTTTTACAAGTACACATACGCATGCACGCGCACACACACACACAACTTTCTCGAATTTATCGATTACCTCGCCTTGACTAATAGCTTTTGTTAAAACAGGTATCGCGTCGAGCAACAGTTTACATTCGTCGTCGTTAAGAGGTTGGATACCAAGGTACTTTTGGATACCGTCTGGACCTAATTCGAGTTGGGAAGCAAAGTACGTCACTTCCGGTATCACGCAGGAACGAACGTAAGCACATTCCACTACTCCACTTTGTTGTCGTATCGCTAACGACAATATCATTAATTATTATCGTCGTATACTTTATCCTTCCTCGTAATCTTTCTTTCATCATTGATCGTACCTTTGCAAAGGGAAATGCAAAATCTAGCGATGGCAAAAGCCGATGCATATACCGAAACGTTTTGTCCATTATATCCTTTTGAAACTTCTTCGTCAGCTTCTCTCACGAAATTGGTTAAATCCTTCATATCTTTCTAAAATAGCAATTACTTTTTTAAGATCCTTTTCGAGTCTTATCGATCTCTTGTAAAAGTTGCTCGTTGAATATTTATCAAAATCAATAACCGCTGATAAGAAAACGCGTGGTATCATTTGCGAGAAGAGAGGGATACGTGTATACGGACAACATCCTCCGATAACCGGCACCATCACACACTCCGGTGCTATATTAACCATTTTTGCGACGAAACTATTTGCTCTTACGCAATCGAGCGTATTCACTCCAAAGATACGTTTATATTCGTAAATCCCAGCTTTCTTATACATTTCTACTGCTACGGGTATTAAACTATTAATCGGTTGCATCGCGATCGCTAACATCGCCTGTAATGAAAACAAAATGATTATTCGTTCGTTTGAATATCTATCGAATAAACGCGATAAAATAACGTTATAATTTACATTGCTCGCACGGTACAATGACACGCGAATTTTAAAGACACGAAAGTTTTATTTCGATCTAAAAACTTTATATCCGTAGAAGGAAAGAATATTTATTAAAGCGACATTGTTGATATTAAATAATCAAAAATATAAATCTCACGATGTTTCTCGTTTACGAGAACAAAGAGGATAAAGAGGATATGAGAAACGCGTCATTGGTTTTGGTAAAGAAAAAACAAAAAAATCAAAAGAAAGAAAGAAAGAAAGGAAGAAAGAAAGAAAGAAAGAAAGAAAAGATGTGGTGGGAGAAGAAAAATGGAAGACGATCGACGAGCGACATCCTTGTCCTTGTCGAGACACCGTGTCGAGAGGAGGAATGTCGAAAACAGCTTCGGCGTAATTAATGAAGCTGCGAGGGCGTTAAAAGCCGAGGCCAACCGCTATACATAAGAAATGATGTTCGGTCGTACATAAAACACGAAGACTGGCCATTATTCGGCCGTACAACGTACTTTCGCTGCCGACCACATCTTTTCACGAGCAAAATGCCAGACGCTCGCGCATACGCCTCGGTAGGATAAACACGAGCGGGAAGATTAAAAATGTTTTGCTTGGCCAAGAGCCGACATACTGGAAACGAAGCAATCTTTTTGTTTTTTTTTTCCTTTCTTTCCTTCTTTCTTTTTTCAATCTTTCCCTTTTTCTTTTTTTTTTCTTTTTTTCTCTTTTCTTTTCTTTTCACGAGCCATGAGAAAACGTTTCAAATCGTTCGTGAAAATAAATGGGTAACGTGACTATCTACGATTCGTTTCTCATTAGGATATAAAGTAATGACGGTACAATGAAATTGATAGAGTGGAATATAAAAAGTAAAGATCGTTTTCTAAACGATCCCCCTTTCGTTGTAAACTCATCGAGTCGAGTACGTTTAAAAGGTTACACTTGAATCGTTTCTAACGAGCAACGAACGAATCGATCCGAGCTCTCAACTCACTTTGGAAGGGACGACGAATCGAGTGGTTTCGTTGGAAGGAGAAAAAGAAAAACGGGTAGAAGGGACGATTCGTTCTAGGAAGAGTTTCAGATCGGAATAGTTAATGCACGGTTAAATTAGTTTAATTGGATACGGTTCATCGAAGCGATGTACTTACGTTGTTAAAGGGATTCCCTTTCTCTTCGGTGATATAATACATCGAAAACTTTATGTTAATCAAACAGATCTCTCTGACACTTTCTCTTTCTCAAGAGAGAAAACGAAAGAGAGAGAGAGAGAGAGAGAGAGAGAGAGAGAGAGAAAGAGAGCATGATATCTATTGCGATTAGAGTCGAAGAAATCGAACGAGTAAATAAATCTTATCTAACGTTTATGTCGAAGTTTCTGCGTAAGATACGTGAGCTATGTGTGTATACTATATTTGTATACACACCTGTATACGTAAACAGGTATATATGTATGTGTACGTTTAAATGGAAGAACGTGTACTAAGATATTCCGACAAAGAGATCGTTGCATCGTAGAATCGTCTCGCGATCTCGTCGACGGATCGATCCGACGTCGTTTAGGAAATTATCGCGAGAAAGATGCGAGTACTTGCTCGAGAAAGATACTAATAGAAAGAGAGAAAGAGAGATGCTCGCACGCTTGGCAAGCAATTTGCATCGTAATTAAGATTGTCAGTTTTGTTAGTATCTTTCACCCCGTGGTCGTTCTGGCCGCTTACCCGAGGACAGCTTCTAATGACGTTCGGCAGTAAATCCGACAAGATCTCGGCGTTTGACTCGAGTAATTCCGTCGGTGTCGATTCGTATTTAAGATTTTTCCCAGCTACGAGAACGACCACTTTTGCGTCCTGCAGCGTTTGCGTCAGGGATTCCTTGTTGTGCGGATACGTCGTGACTTTGCATCTCGTGTCAACCTGATTGAGCTCCGATGCGAGATAGTCCGTCGACTCTTTATCGTATAGCGAAATCTCGTCGATCAAGGAGGATCGTTTCAGGAGTAGCGACAAAAATCTACCTTTAATATTACGCGAAATTGCGCTTGAATAAAACGTCTTGTAGGTTAATTCGATCTTAACTATTAATGTATCGTTATCACGTTTATATCTTATCGTTAAAAAAGTTGACTTAATACCGGTCTCATTGTTAGCACCGAGTATCGAAATTTTCATTGATTTCGAGAGAAATATATTGGATCCACGAAATCCTCGATTTTGATAAACAGTTACTTCTGGTCTTGCTACGTCGAAATACTTTTCTTTTCCAAAACGAAGAGAACATATGGATAAACTTCGGCGTAGATGACGACATTTTAAAGATAACATTTCGTCCGTCGTTCTTGTTAATTTAATTTAGTTTAATCATTTTCACGACGTCTGTCAAGTGAACACGTAAATACTTACGTACTTGGAAAGGAAACAAACGAATCTCTGCTCTCACGATGATCGTTGCTTCCAAGGAATCCGTTCGTACGTTCAACGAACGATAAGAGAAGAGTTCCAAGAGATCGAGAGCCGTAGCTTCGAAGAGTCACGTCCAGACGACCTTCTTAGGATCCACAAAATGCTTCTTCTCGTGCTACGTCCTCGTCTTCGTTGGTGATATCGCACGATTCCTTCTTCGTTTGTAGTCGCTTTCCAAGGAATGCATTCTCCGTTTGTAGATTACAGGAACGTCGATATTATTTCTTGGATTTTACGAAGGACTTTCCATTGGTCCAGGGCCGTCGAACGACGGGGAGCCTGTTTCTAGTATTGCTTCGACTCGATAGTTTCTTTCGTACGACATGGCTTACCGTATCATAGAAAGAGCTCCATAGTATTGCTGGCTTATTCGTAAAGCTATTCGTGCAAGAGACAAGGACAAGGATACGAGAGATAGTGGGAAGATGGTGACGAGAAAAGAGGAGATTAGTAAGAAGAGGAAAAAGACGAAGAGAGAAAGAGAGAGAGAGAGAGACTAAAAGCGACCGGTCGCATCGGTAATGATATCCCATTGCTATTTTATGCCACACTGATGCTGATGATTTCCTTCTGAAGAATTGCTTTGACCGCAAAGACCTTCCTCGAATCGCCCTCTTTTAACCTCTTCGAAATCATCGCTTGCGATCTTGGTTCAACGTGGAAAGAAAAAGAGAGAGAGAGAGAGAGAGAGAGAGAGAGAGAGAGAGAGAGAGAGAGAGAGAGAGAGAGAGAGAGGGAGGGAGTGAGAGAGAGAGAGAGATTCTTCTCGCTTTAGGAAAATGATCTGTGTGCCGATGTAATGTCGGTAATCAACTCGGCTACCTTCCACGATACCTCTTAACGAACCGTAATCAATATAGCATTCCATCGCGGTACCTTTTATTTCGTCCATCATGCGTAACGAAGTCGTGTAATAGCACCGAGCGGTAACCTTGAGTCGTGTGAAAGCTAAAAGATAGGTTGCTTTCGAGCTCTTTCATTTCTTTCTAACGTGTTTTTAATAATCGTGGATGCATAGCTGAGTCAATATAGTCTTGCGAAATTTATAGCCATGCCTACCGATTCGTAAGCACGTCGCCAATGAGTCACGCTTGACCCAGAATATATGTATTAGCTCCTACATTGAGTCAAGGTGAATCTTGACCTACCGTAAAGATTTGCGCGTTGACTTTGATCGTACAGATGTCTTCTTTACTCTTCGATGCGTAATATTTCTTTTTTCCTTTTTCTTTCTGTTTCTCTTTTTTCTTTGTTTTTATTCTCGTTACGTCGAATTTATATGTTCGTAGTAAATACAATGGGCTGTTTTGAAGACGATAAAGATAAATACGTATTACGATCGAAGATAACCTTGACGCGTCGTTTCTTGTAAATATCGTCCTACGAAAGGTCGAGTCATTGTCAGTCAACAGCTTGTACTACGAGGTCTCTTAATTACGACTCATTACCTCGGAAGCGTTTGAGCCGTTTAGACGTGTATTTAGATTCGTTTTATATATTTCGTATTAGAAGAAGGAAGACGAGAAATAATTTAGAAAAATATTTTATCTCAACTTTTTAAAGACAGTGCGTTCTTGTTCTCTTTTCAATTCGGAATATAATTTTTCGTCACGAATATTTTCGTCGTTCGTAATCTAATCTTTTCTTGGTTTCTCTTTTCTTATTTAAACCTGCTCGAAAAATTTGCGTAATAAGATAATCATAATATATTCGTTAACAGTTACGTCTTCAATTAGTGATTTAACGATAGCGATGGGAAGTACGATGAGTCGATGGGACAAATTTAAAGACGGAGTCAAGGAAACGCCTAGTCTGCGATTGAGTCACCGTTATCTATTAATAGTAAGATGAACATTCAAAGTATCCAAAATACTGTTATTTTTTATTGTCGCGAAACTTTCAACATTGCTGTATTCGAGGGATAACTAGAGGTAGAAGAAAACGATTTGAATGCGTGAGAAAAGATAGAAAATGAAATTTTATTAACTCGTTAACTGCAACCTTACCGTTCGTTTCAATCTAAGTATTGATAAAGTAATATTGCCTTAATGCAAATAGCTAACTATTACCAGTGATTATGCGAAGGTGTTAAACGCGACGTTATCGAGAAGGTGATATTACCGTGGATGGATTATCTCGAAGGTGTGAGACTCGAAAGTAACAATTACGTTACAACATTGTCGATGGTTTACTCTTTTACAGCGGGGTCGTCGGTTATTATCTTTGGTAGCGTCATAAACCTATCATTAAAGTGGACGTTGAAAGAAGCGTCAGTGCCAATAAACGATCGCTAAAGTTCAACGTTTTACTCGTGATTTAGATCGTTCTTGGAAAGTCGTTAGCACGAAGAAGAAGGAGAGGAAGAAAAAGAAGAAAAAGAAGGAGAAGGAGGTAATCTTCACATGGTATCGTAGACGTTAAAGATCGTGACTTTTCACGAACCATAATATCACCTTAAACGCCATGTCATATCGATGAATACGCTCGATTTTTATATGGGGAAAAGAAAAAAAGATTACCTAGAATTTTGTTGATATCTCGTCGATATTTAATCGTCTGTAATATTCGAAAGATCATAGGTAGATAGGTATATATATATATATATATATATATATATATATATATATATACACATACGTACGTACATACATACATTATTTATTTATCAAACTCTACACTATCCGACTATCCGATCCGCAAGAGAGAAATGCAAATGCATTTTCAATTTCTCGATCGTAAAAGAGAATATTCTCTTACCGCAGAGAAGATCGAGCTGTTGCGGCCAGAACACGTAGCTCGAACCACGGATAAATTCGATGCGAAGAGGATGGCATACGGGTTGCGTATACGACACAAAATTAAACCATCGAGAGAAGATTCCATCGCGACCGGTAGCGGCTGAAAACGTTCTGAAAAAGAGAATAAAATGAAATTTATGTTCATAGCATAGGGCGTGTCCACATAAATTGGTGTCGTATAGCTTTTAAAACAATAGAAAAAAAAGGAGGAAACACCGTAATGATTTTATATGAACGGACGATCGACGATTGCTTTCCCAGCGAACGATGTTACATCGATGAAAATGAAATAAATCATACGTCATCATTCTTAGTATGGAACTTTGCGTAGAATTAAAAAAAAAAGAAAAAAAAGGAAAAAAAGAGAGAGAAAGACAAAAAAAAGTTCCTCGCTCTACGAAAAGTTATTTTCACGATAGTAATCCCGCAAGACACACCCTTGAGTATCGTATCTGAAAAAAAAGAAAAAGAAACGAAAAAAAAGAAATGAAAAAATCAATAATTAATATCGCTCTACTATAGCATATTTTAATTACACGCTCGATGCGAAATGAAAAGAATCGTTACGGTCCGTAATATGAAAAGGATGAATTATCGATGATACGAGCAAATCCGACAAATAGTTCTCTCATAGGGACTCTACGAAGCGATCGCGCGTAGGAACGTAGAACAAGTTCATAAAACATTTAAAATGTCCCATTCCGTGGAACATTAAGGCGTTAATAATACGAGCTAGAAGGAGATGGCAGGAAGGAGGACGGAGTACATTTATTCGTTATATACGGTCGCGAGCGTGGTAACCCTAGAGGCTGCTGGAGTCTGTTAACCGAGGAAGCCTTTGAATCTTGATAAGAGCAAATACAATCTACCTACCCTTGGAGAGGATCCTAGAACGTACATGTGTATATACGTGCGTGTGTGCGAGTGTTGGTCAGTTCGCGCGGTTTTCCAAAGAGCCATCGCATCGCGCGTCTCGAGTTACTTGCATCGTACGTACATAAGTACACATACCCACATATGTACGTATCTCTACGCGTGTACTTAGGTATATATGTATGTATGTATGTATGTGTGCGCAATACAAAAGTAGAAGAGAAAGAGAAGTTTCTCGTTCTTTCCGCATTCTCGACACGCCGCGGTGTTCGCGAGTGTTAAAGCGGACAACGCGTTCGAGTACAAATGCAGCTGGGCTCGTCTCTTTAGCTCTTTACTCTTGCCTCAAGTGCCAACGAGAGGAAATGAGGAGGATGAGGAGAGAAGAAGGAAGAAGAGGAGAGGAGGTTGTACTAGAGGCGGGTGTTACCCATACTGAGTTCTTAAATTCCACGACGTTCCGATAGGATTCAGGCTCAACTCGGCCATCGCGAGCTCTCACCATAGAGTTGAGGACTCTCCTCGAGTTTGCCTTTTCCGTGTAACCGTCCTCTTAGAAGAGTTACAACTATCGTTTGGATCGATGTAAATCCAAGTTGTTAGCATGTACGAGAGAAAGAGGGAGAAAGAGAAAGATCGAAAGGTGATCGTGAAATCGGCCATTTTCTTTATCTCGCATTCGATATATATAAGTAAATACTTACGTTTATATAAATATAGCGTGTATCTTATTTACATCTTATTTAATTTCCGGAAGGATGTGAATTTTCAGTCGGTATATAAATATATGTACATACACACACGCGCGTTACGTCTATATTTACGTTCGTATTTATTCAAGCTTTACTCTTTTGGATACTCGTTAATTAAATAATAATCGAAGACGTCGTCCAACGAGCTTAATGAGACACAGACGGTGGCTATTTGAATGGCTTAAATAGCCACGACGAGTCATCCATCTTTTCTTCCGACCTGCTTCTCGGATAACTCATCGTGTTCCCATCTTCTTACGATAGATGTACCGGTTGGCCTTGGTAATATAGACGACGCCTGACGATAACGACGACGACGACGACGACGACGACGACGACGACAGAGGAGGACGACAAAGATGACAGCGACAAAGACAGCGACGAAGACGTCGTTGGCGATGCGGATCGCAATGATTCGCAAATCTCGTGATTCGATCTATACAAAATTATCATCGAAGTCAATAAGACCTTTCAGATTCACCGACATATTCGAAAAATTATCCGCAATTCTTCGCGTAACTCGCGCGCCACGTCGAGTCTCATTCATAATCAGGAAGATGGATGCTAGAGAAACCACTTACGAAAGCACTTCGTAATCCTCTTATTTTGCTCTCTCTTTCTTTCTCTATTTTTCTCTTTCTCTCTTTCTCTATCTCTTTCGCGTGGAATACAGCTCGATTCGAGTCAATTATTCTGAACTTCGAGATATGCCACTACGTGGCATTAACTTGGCATTATTCACGCACGGCTGAAATTAAGAACTGCCTGTTTTATCTCGCGGCACGCGGTGAATTTACAATGAAATCCTTTCATAATTTCCAACGTGTAAAAGTTTGTCGATCTACGGTGGCCTTGTAAAATTAACGTGGTTATAAAGGCGCTTTTTCTTTTCTTCTTCGAACTATATATTACAATACGTCGTTGATTTTGACCTTTCATTCTCAATTTATGTCTTATCGTTATCGCTATACGTTAGTACGTACGTATGTGTATATAATAAATTATCTACGTGAGATCGGATGTTTACATTATTTTGAATAGGGACCGAGATATTGATTTTCCAGGTCTCCTTTCAAAACCTTCCGATCGATCGAATGCGATGAGAAAAACAAAGAAAAAAAAGAAAACAACTAAGGAACGGTCGCACGAACGTATTACTTTATTCGTGGAATCTCTTGGACAAATGTTTACGACAGCAAAGCGGCGAACGCAGAGAGACGACGGTGTACGGCAGTTTCTAACGTAGTGTCATCGCGCAGACGTATACGGTTCTTGCTTCTGCGGCTCGTATATCGACCGCGCGCCGGTAAACTCGCGGAGCAGGAAATTAATCGCATATTTTCTCACGACATAATACTATACCGACGATATCCACCTGCCATCACTCGACTCGACTCGTTGCAATGTGTCCGTAGTTCTAGACCAGAAACGGACGGTGCTTGCTGATAATTGATTTAATTGCTCGCGATGCTATCGACGATACTGAAATACTAACAATAAAATTGCCGGTGTTCGTAAGACCGGTGTAATTACGGTAGGTCGGTGGACCTAATGTGGCAGCATGCTTTGTTGGAAAATGATTTACAAGAACGTTATAAATGCCGTCGATCGTTATATATACATAAACAGAGAGATACATAGGAAGACTTTTAAACGGCACTCGAGCGCTCTCGATTTATTTCGTTCGGTTTAACGAGGACGCTCGTTGGCGAATTAAACGAAAGCTACGTTTAAACATTGTGCGAACGTCGGAACGATAAAGAATGTTGTCCCGATAGCAAAGGCCTTTGGTGGCGTTGGTACATTTACGATTGGAGAAACGCAAGATCGTTTAATCGTTTCAACGAATAACCGCGTTGTCGGTATACGTAGTAAGTATAGACGGCACGGTGATTGGCATAACCGTCGACACCGTCTGACCGAACGGTTATGCTATTTAGAAATAAATAAACGCATTGGCATTCGAGCATTAGAACTCCTCACTCGACCGCTTTTTCTCAGCGACGCGTTGGCTGGCGCCGTCTCGACGTTTCTTGCTGAATTCCTCTAATCAAAGGGGTTATCGAGGATTGCGTATGGTGCTCATTGAACGTTCTTACTTCCAAGGACGAAGACCGGAGGACATACGTCGCGATTAAGAAGAGAAATCGCTCTTGCCTCGGACGCCAACGACGAGGAAGAACTCGTCTCGCTGGTAAAACGCGTGAGAAGATCCGCCAAACGAATTCCACCTTCGTCCTCTTTCTCCGATTCCTCTTTCTCCATCTAACGTTCTTCCTCTCGTCTCTCGTCGCCGGCCCACCACTGCGTTATTCTTATCGATAAGGGAGCGCAAACGTATTCTCTCGTAAACTATGCTCCGTAATAAGACCTAGTTGCATTAACGTAGAAGAAATTTCAAATTCCTTTTATTGAATGTAAATGCGTATAAAACGTTTTTAATTATATCGATTGGCCATATATATTTATGCAGGTATGTTTAACCGTTTAAACGTTTTAAGCCGAGAACGCTCGTTCGAAAGTTTAAGCGACGCGATATTATCCGACGTTTAAATATTTCCCGACGAGATAGCCTCTCGCCGTAGGAGAGACATTCAAAGGGTAGAGCGATACATTGTGGCGCGATCGAAAAGTGAAAGGATCACGATACCGACGATAGTCAAGAGAGACTATACCGAGTGCTCGTTCGAACGGTCGATCGGCATGATCGACACGGTTACGAGGATGAAAGGCAGAAAGGGAGCACGGATGTAAGAAACGCGTTCGATTCGAACGCGTAATTTGCACGATCGAGCGCGTGACCTAGCGCAATGCCTTCGAAACGCACTCTGCATATAGAACGAGAGAAACGTACCTACATAAATATCGTTAGAAATATGCGTAAGATTTTATTAGACGCGATTACGATTTTTTTTTATCGCTCGCTCGTTCAGCGAAATCATCGATATAAATACCCTCGATTTCGTTGATGAAAAGGAAACGAGAAAAAATGCGGGCATTGGCTCTTTTTTAACGAGTACATTAAATTAAATTAAAAAGGAAAGAATAAAATGCGAAAGGATCGACGGAACCGATACGTGTAGTTATAAGAACACGTTCGTTTATTTGTCTCTCCCGGATATTTCCTATTAGAATCAATCTTATTTCCCAGCGTGATCGCCTCTCGATCGACCATAGGAAATTGATGACGTTGCGCTATACTCGTAGAGAATATAATAGTATGATCAATGATCGTCACACCTAACTCGTAAAAATACCGCAAAGCCGGATCCATAATTTGTCACCTCCGTGAATTTGTCGCTGAAGGCGTTTGCCCGTACGATAAACATATTCTAAGGACCGGTTATGCGGATGCGTTAGACTGATAAGGTGACGTAGAAGGACAAAAGGACGAAAGGTGAACGTCCTGGTTACCCTTTGCCAGGCGACAAGCGAGTCAGGAAGGCGTTAAGGGACGCTAATCGCACCTATCGTAGCTCGTCGCTCTTTCTAAATCGTCCTTCGTAAAGACCTCTTCTATTGAACTCGCAAGGCCTATACTTATCTCTTCTTTGCTGAAAAGCATCACGATGTCCGGTCATTGTCAGGAACGTCACGCGAGCCTATAAAATGCAGTCGATCGTAAGAACGGAATGTTCTAAGCGAATACAACGAAATCGACCGAAGATGATCGTCGATTATATACGTGCGTGCGTATGCGTGTGTATGTGAGAGAAAGAAAGAAAAAAAAGAAAAAGAGAGAGAGAGAGAGAGAGAGAGAGAGAGAGAGAGAGAGAGAGGAAGAAGAAGTAGTTAAAAGAAAAGAAAGAAAAGAAAAGAAAAGAGAAAAATAAGGTTGTACAGTCGCGTGGCTCGTTCGAGTAAATTCAGTTGTCCTTAGTATAAGTACATACGTAGATATAGGTATATACGTGAAGGAATACTTACATGGAATATAGTAGATATGGTAACAAAGGCGGGATACCTGAGATAGGTTAGAAAACGAAGGGGAAGAGCAGAAAAAGAAAGAGATGACGGGTGAACGGCCGCTGAATGGCACGACCTTCCGAGGAGGCCGGCCGTCGGCGCGATCCTGCATCTGCACTCCCCCGCAACGAGCTTCCGCGTTGTAGAAGCGTTCTCTCAGCGCAGCGTTAAAACAGCTCCGTGATATTGCTCGATCTCCGTTAGTCGCGTTCGATAAATTCGATCGTTTCTTTTTACCTTACTTCGATTATTTCGATCGATATTGCTTCTATCGTCGCCGAACGTAAAGCCAATGAAAATGATGATGAATGAGCGCATAGTTTATTTATCATTTATCTTTCAAAATTTATCTTGAAATTACACCAGGAAGATATTTCCGTGTTTACTAGTTTGTTGAAATCGTTGACCTACGTGCTTCGAGAAAATGTAAGTTTAACGAGCGGAGTTAAGAAAAAAGATAGAGGAGGAGAGAGAGAGAGAGAGAGAGAGAGAGAGAAAGGGGGAGGGCGGGAAGCAGGGAGAAAACGGAAATATCGTTCGTAAGCATAGAGAGCAGACATTAGTTCGAAAATTGCACGCACGTTACTACGTAGGACGTAACTCGTAGCAGCTGTGAGGTAAATGCAAACATGAATCAACATAATTAACCATTTCATTACAACGTTTCATCCCCGTTTTACGCTTTACAGCGTCGTAAATAACGATTACTCCTAAGCATTACGGTGGTCACGATTGAAGCAGTTTATGCGTCTCAGACACTGCATATATTACTCGATTATGGTCACGTATAGCTTGGGTGCACGCGTTTGCCGCGGTGCGATAATGTAAAAGATTAGCGAGACGAATTTTTCTCATCGTTGAGACTTTCATCGCATTGATCGAGTTTAAGCGCTTCTTCTTCTTCTTTTTCTTCTTCTTCTTCCTCCTCTTCGAGAGAGAAAGTCCGCTCGTTATCGTCTCATTTAGATATTACGCGCGTTACTCGATGTCCCGACCTCCTGGTAAGCACGATCCTTCATTCGAATTAATTCGAATGAAATCTGTGCGAGCTTATCGTCTCGAATCAAAAGAAATAGGACTCGTTCGTTTCGCCGATTCTTCTTTCTACGTCTCTCGGAACGAACGAATCGTTTTAACGGAGGTGAAGAATTTGACAGATTTATCGTTAAATATCTACGAGTCGAAAGGGTGAATTGACGAAGTGTAAAGCGTTGCTCGTTAAAAAGCAATAATATCGAGAAGCCTGGACCACCTCTGGGAGTCGAGCGAAGTTAGCCAAGCTCATTAGATTCAGATCGATAATTCGAATAATCCTTGGATTCTACACTTGGATATGGAATTCCGTATGAGAGGAAGTTAGAGGCGCGGGACAGAGCGAAGGTGGCGCGCCTACCTTGCATACCTGATTTCTCTCTCTCTCTCTTTCTCTCTGTCTTTATCTCTTTCTCCATTTCTCTCGACAATCCACATAATCTTATTTAAGCAGAGTTCTAATAATAGTTCAAGACGCGTTTTTATGCACGTTCGCGGCATTAAACAGACGCGCCGGCGATCCTCGTTTTCTCTTATTGTCAATGAAAAATACTTCGTGCTGGCAAACCGGCTACGCTCACAGCTCTAATGCGCCTCTATCTCGGCGCGGAAGGACTCTTGCCGCGAGAGAAGCACAACGGGGCACAAGAGTGCAGTGACTTTGCCTTGCCGTGAGGCTGTGCGCCTAAGCTCTTGCGCGGATCCGAGAGTACTTTTCCTTGCGTTACCTCGCCACCACCACCACCATCACCACCACCATCGACATCACCACCATCTTCACTATCATTGCCGCGAACAATAACAACAACAACAACAACAACAACAACAACACAACAACAACAACAACAACATCAACATCAACATCAACGTGTATTCTTCTCCCCCACTTCTCTTTCTATTCGCCTAGTCCTCCTTCCCTCTTGCATTCAGATCCACCTACATCATTGCCATTGGCGCCTCTACTATCCTCCAACGGAGATCCTGTTCGAGTCGTGGCGCTGGCATTGTTGCCAGGAGCCCTTAAGGGCAAAGGCGTAGTTCATGCGTCGGGATCGCAACGAGGTCGACTTGTTTATGGTACCGTAGTAACGAGATATCTTCCCTTGAGATTAATGTCCGCCGCGCTTTTGGCGTTTCCACGAGCCAAGGGAATCACGTTTTCCGTGATTTCGTTCAAGCGGATGGGTGTTTCGATATCATGCCTCTGTCTTTCCGCGTTAATGTTTTCCCTCGTCTACCGTAGTACAGTTGTACACGAATATCTACGATGTATACGTCCGACCAAAGGCGTCTTGGAAAACGGAATACCGCCGAGAAATCTTTGTGAAATCTATCTGTAAATTTACGTCGATCTCTCGATCTCGATGTATATTCTAGGGACTTTACAATGTATACGCCGTGTCACAACACAGATACGATAGATAGATTTTTCTTCATCTCTTATATCTCTAGTTTCTATGACATTTTAATAGAAACGCCAGAAGGTAGTACGAAATCGATGTTGTACATCGCAACGAACGTAGTTCTCAGCGATAAAGTTCAAACGGACGTCGACACTCGTAACATCTTAAGAGTCGCAAAAATCTTGAGCTCTCGTCGTGTCGGCTGACTCACGCAACAAGGTCCCTGCGTTTCGCGTACAAGCTCACGAAGTCGTGATCAAGATTCTGCCTGCGCTCGTGCGCGAACGAGCGAACGAGCTAGCTAGCATACAGGGTAGATCACGTTTCCCCGTTCTTCCCAGGATTCTCCTCTGCGAGAGAACGACGAAAGAAATTAACTATCTTCTTGAAAATTGAATTAATCGATTATCGAGAAGTCGAGACACGATCTCGTTCGAGCGTGAAACATCGATAAACCCTCGGTAATTTTATAGAAAACGAACGCGATAACGTTCCTCTAATGTTTCATCTCCTATTTGCGTTAAATTAAAGAAGACAAATCGAGTTGCATCGTATAGAAACAAATATCGCGCGCGCGCCTGTGTGTATCCATATCATATACTACGATTACATGCGGTAGTACTATCGTTTCCTGGATACCATCAACGTGGCAGGACTTTCTGAGAGTGCAGAATTATTCTGGACATGCCGACGAGCTAATAATAACGTAGAATCCGCCTAAATGCGGAGCTCCGCGTTCTTTGGTCCTTAGCCAAACCAAAGCTCGAGCAACTCGTCTTATTTCTTTCTCCTTTTATTTTTCCTTCGAATTCGACTTCTCTTTCGAATTCGTCCAATTAACCGAACCGAACCGTGCGCCACGCGTACAATAATACACCTAGTAGGATCTTTCCTTTTATTCTTTTCCTCGCATCACTTTCGACCGTAATTTGCGATCGATTAGATTATTTCTAACAGAGGCAGATGTACATTCGCGCACATTTATTTTTAAATAAGTAATCGTTTTATAACATTAACGTACAAATTTTTCTTTTTACGTTTTTTTTTTATTTTGTTTTATTTTATTTTATTAGATTACTTTATTAGAACTAATTCGATAAGCTCGTTTATAATTCGATTTGGACGAACCTAAAGGTTGACGAGTGAATACAATCTACGGTTAAAATGCAGAAGGTATCTTCAACGTTCGGCGGATATCAACGAGCAGAAGCATATACTCTGTTATCATCCTCATCGATCTACCATCCATCTGGTACTTCTTTCAATTTCAAGGTGGGGGTTACGGGCGGAGAATCTAAGTGGTAGGACGGGTAAAGACACCGAGGGCTATTATTAGAGTTATCGCTGCAGGAAGTTCAACCCCATTCGTTGGTTGGTTGGTTGGTTGGTTGGTCGGTTCGTTCGTTCGTTCTTCCCTAGTTGCTACGTGTTTCTACTTGGCCGTTACTTACAGCAGAGATCTACTCATCGCTGTCTCCGTAGCGCCAGGTTACCCTCGGGATGTCCGTGAAATAGGTCCAAGCTAGGCTACACGTTATTATCTTCTCTCTATCCGCGCCCCTATCGCCAGATGTTCGATGCTTCGTAACGGTGACTGTAGCCATAAATAGAAGACGTTCTTTCATAATTTACCAAGCTGTTGCACTCGAGCGTAGACTCGAACGAGTCAAGAATGGAAGTCTTTTTAGCATACTCGTGTATACTTTCTACAGGAGAAGAGAAAAAAGAGAGAAATAGAAAAATAGAGAGAGAGAGAGAGAGAGAGAGAGAGAGATAGTGCCACTGTCACACGTCGCCTACTGACAAACGTAAACACTCGAGCGAGCAAAACAATGCACCTATCTTCGCACGGCATCGCGTCTCGAATCCACGACAGGGCAGCCCTGTCTCTCGAGCCGACGATGCTAGAGGGGGGAGACCCTCCTCCTTGCATCAGAGTGTGCCGGTGTTCGCCACGGGCGAACCTAGACCTCGAAAGCATCCTTGAACTTGGCGAATGCTCTGAGAGGGGTGAGAGGGCAAGCTATGCGTGGCGCCCAAGGCGTTCGCGCCGAGTTATATATTCCCGTCCTGGCTTCGCCTTGCGGTGTTCATCATCCCGGAACAGCGATTCGTAAATAGATAGGTTGCCTTCGCGGCATTGCTCCGTATCTGGAATGCGAAAGTCGGCCGAACACGGCCCGAACGTGTATGGGTTCTTCGAGTTTAAGTTTCGAGCTGGAAAGAAAGAATGTAGATAGCTAAGTACGTGAAAGCTCTCGATCGATTTTATGGTTTTAACGGTAAGGTGAAACGTGAGAAGAAGGTATCATCCAACTCTCGATACTTTGAATATTTATTCGAAAGTTATTACTTACTTGCTTAATGTAATTTATATGCGTAATGAAGTCGGATTAATGCGATTGGAAAAAAGTGTAAACTCCTGTCATACTTCTCTCTAGGTGGACATTATATTAGTAGGTACGTGTACCGCGTGATCGTGCTATACGATATAGGAGACAAGAAACTCGCGTAGCTGTGAGGACGTATGTACATGAGGTATGCGAATAAGAACGGATGAAAGTGAGGGAGGAAGGAGAGATATTCGTATTTACGTCGCGTCCCATGTTCCTCGGGATTATCGCTTAGATTATCGCTTATTATTATCTGAAAAGAAGAGAGAGGAGAGTGCCAAGAAAAAGAGAGAGAGAGAGAGAGAGAGAGAGAGAAAGTACTCCGAGCTGAATCGTCGAGGTTATCTGCGATAGAGGGGTATGTGCGCGTGCGCACGCGTATTCGCGATACGCCGTCAAAAAATTCGATATAAAATTTATGTAAATACCGCCAGTTAAATCCTCGGTGTATCGTATTCTCTTACACATGGACAAAACGTACACATCTCGACGAAGTCGTGGTTGGTACCTACGTTGAATAAAATAACCCTTCTTAAGACCGGTTGTTCCAGCTTGTGGATAACTCTATTAGAGATACCACAGTGAACCAATCAGAGCACGTGGCCTTCGATATGGCACAGAGTGATACTAATATTTGAACGTAAGCGTGCACGCGTTCGCACGTAGATACTCAAAAAAGAATATTTTCTCTTACGTAGATACGCAACATATATATATATATATATATATATATATATGTATGTATGTATGTATATGTATATATACATCTATGTATATGTACGTGCACTATAGTCTCGACACAGTATTGTTGTTCCTGTTTCCTCTCGACGCGGTGAACTCGCTTCGGTGGTATAGATAAGAACGCGTTAACTTCCTTCGAAGAGTATAAATCAGAAATGCGTGCGTTTCCTTCGACCGAAGAATATTTCCCAAGTACCAACGCTAGGCTATCGTTCGCTTGGGATAGCGATAATCTAATACACAGGACGGTAAATTTCATAGCTCCGTAACATCGTGTTAAGGGATATTTTTAAGAGGCGCGAAATGGAATCTACGCGTTTCCGTTTGCATAATTTTCATCGCTCGATACGAGTTCGAGATCGTCCGTTTAACGATTATCTCTGATATTATGAATCTTCTATACGGTACACTCCGGCATACACCTGACGGTCGTTATTAATTTAAATCTGTCTGGCTGTTTCTTCTTCTTCTCCTCCTCCTCTTCCTCCTCCTCCTCTTCTTCTTCTTCTTCTTCTTCTTCTTCCTCTTCCTTCAGCTCTTTCTTTCCTTCTTCGTATATGTTGACTCGCTCGATCTCCTTGGTACGAGCGTACGAACGTGAAATAAATTTCTCGCCAAACGAGAAGATCAAACCTTACGTGCGAGGGCCCGTCTTTTACGATGTAGGACATACCTACCGCTTTACAGGATAACCACCGAGACCGAGAAATACCCGTCGTCGTCGTCATCTTTGTCGTCGTCGTTGTTGTCGTCGTCGGGTACCTGCATTCTCAACATTTATAATGTAAACGTTGTAAACACATTGGAACCGGTGCGATTCGAATAATAAGCGCGGACGGATACCGTGGAATAAGGGTGAAATTATTGTCGGTAGAAGTATTCCAAGTACTCGTAAGTTCCTACAATTTACGCGTCCGCCATTTTTACTGCGCGAATAAGTGATTATTTCGAGGAATATCATTTTCATAGCCGTATCAAACTAAATCCAATAAGAACAAAATTATTTCGAAAGTTTACCTGCCATTGATTACGACACTTTTCCTTCAAATTGGATTTTCAAATTTTTTCGTTCTTTTCTTAGTCTATTATAACGACGGTATATCTACGTTTACGATAACGATGTAAAACTATCGCCAAGAGGAAAGATAATACGCGTCGCGAATTACTGTCAATTTAAGCGCACGTCGTTTTTCACTTGCAATTCCAGACTCCTCTGGTGCATTGTCCGGCGTCGTATATATTTGGCTCATTGTAGACGCGCCACACAAACGAGCATACAATTCTAAACATTTTATTATTATTGTGGCCTTTCTCGCTCGTATAGGCGAGCTTTTAAGAGACCAAATATACCTCGGAGCTAAGCTCGGTCTGCATGGAACTTATTGCGAATTCTGCATAATCGTGTATTGCACACTGGCTGCAAGTCCTGACTGCACAACGAGAAACTCGCGATAATCATAAATTTTCTTAGTGAATATCTTAGAGATACGCGTTAGAACGGATAATCGAACGAAACCGCTTAATGTTCTTTTCCTTTTTTTTTCTTGTTTTAATAACACTCACAATAGCGTTAAAAGAGAAAGAGAGAGAGAGAGAGAGAGAGAGGGTTAATACACGTTTCGAGTTCGACAGGATCGAAAATAATTTTGTCGCATGAAATTTCTCAAGGCAGTTGTTGTTCGAGCATAAATCTTAACAATCTTGAAACAAGATGGCGAAAGACGTAGGATTTATAGCACCGTTCTATTATCGATACGGGAATCGGTAGTTCACGTAGTCGAAGACGAGGCAACACGGCTAGTTTCCTTTTCCTTTACGCGATACGTTAAGGAATCGTTCCTCTATCTAGTAATTTCCTGAACTCGTAAATTACGTTTCAAGTATTCCTATAGATAAATCGAGTAAATTCAGGGGATCCAGAAAATGATAATAATCGTGCGAAGAAATAAGAGTCATCGGGCGGACGTGAAATAGTTCGTTTTCTAAGAGAATTTCACGAAAAGTATGATCGTGCGTGTGTTACTCAATTTTGACGAGAGCTTTTTAGTTTACAAATTTCGTATTATCAAAAATCGTCGATAACGTTGAAATGTTTGGTTTTTGATTTGCAAGAAAAAAAAAAGAAAGAAAAGAAGCAGAAAAAATGTAATACCGTTAGCATCATTATTTCGTGATGCGAAATGAAATAAAAAAAGGTCTTGTTCTCGTTCTTATACATATGTACTTACATAGGTATTTCAGTTTAACGAGTATCTTGTTGTCTGTTTGTGTCTATCAGATAGGTAGTTATTTCGGAATTTCCAAGATTGATTTGAAAGTCAAAGATTTTGATTCGGTTAAGAGAAAGAGAGAAAGAGAAGAGAGGGTGGATCGGAAAGAGGAAGATAAAAGGACATGCCCTTCGATAGGTTGACTTCGTAAACCATGTCGTAACTCGCGTTACGAGTTCTTACGCAGTTTGTCAATGAGTCCGGGTGCGTTTATCCTGCGGCTTACCGCACGGCTGCCTTCATCAGGCTCTCTAATGGTCTCCGAGATACGCCGTAATAATAATTGTACGGAATAAACTTTCGACTCGTTCGTTAGTAACTACGATGATTATTATAGGCCTGAAATTATATCCTTGTCAAGAAAACTGTCGTATTAAGACGCGAAGATATTATCGAAATCGTTTCCTTATTATTAATAATATTATAGACGTACGAGGTAAGTCCGAGGAATCGAGTTTGATAGCGTGATAGTGATCCCGGAACGATGTTAATAAAAGTGTCAAAGAAGTTAATAGCTTTAATAGAAATGATTTGAACAAATGTTGGATTTATCGAAATGGTAGAAAAGCGATACTTGTATATCAACATTCGAGAAATCGTCGGTGTTACGTCAAAAGCCACATTTCAACTCGAGAAAGGTCGTAGGCACGATGTGAAAAGTTGAAAATTTTCGTCGGCGCCAGTAATCATAATATAAACAAGGAGAAACAACTTCCTGCGATTCCACGAAACCGTGAAACTGGCATTACGTGGTGGTCTCTCGAGACAGTCGTCGCTTTTAATACCCTGTTTACCCTTGTTTTTGTTTGCCGATTATCGGCATCGCTGCATGGATTATTTATTTAGCCAGTAAAAGCTACGTTCTCGGTCGATGCAGTCATTCTTGGAGTCGGACTTTGTTACGGTAGAAACGAGCCACAGTTGTGATCTTGAAACGAGCCGTAAATAAGACCGAACGTGATTAAACAAAGCCGACCGAGTGAAATAATGGAAGAAGAGCGTTATTCCTGTTGCTCCAAGTTCTTTGACTCTTCTCTCTCTCTCTCTCTCTCTCTCTCTCTCTCTCTCTCTCTATATATATATATATATATATATATATATATATATATATATATATATGTTCGTTCCTTTGTTCGATTCCCATGCCGGCCGTGTCAACTCACACTAACCTAACGCCTAACGTTTGCGGAAGTCGATAAAATTTCGTGACTCGACTATCACGGAATCATAGTCCCCGTCGTTTCTAACTTCACCCATTGAACTTTCCACCGGAGTAGTTCGAACGCGTTGGAGATGGGAATAATACACGGACACCTGGTCCATAGACGACCATTGCGTTCGTCCAACGTTCACCGGATGAAGACACGCGAGCACTATTAGAAGGCGGACTGAAACTCGAGAGTCAGTACAGCAGCTTTCCTGGATTATAAATTATTCCATCCTTGGAGAAGACGAAAAAAGAAAAAAAAAAAAAACAAAAAAGAAAAGAAAAGAAGTCTCTAAAGGGATTCTGTAACCGTGCACCGAGTCTTAGAAAGCACTTAGATAGAGATGGACCTAATTTCCCTGGGTTTCTGACTTCCGGCTAGTAAACTCGAGATGTACATAAATACGTACGTGTATACATGTACGTACTTACTTACGATCAAAATTCGTTCCTAGCGTAGAAAACTAAGAGAGATAAATATAATTATAAATAGAAGTATCTTCGTGTAAACGACAGCCGGTATATTTCTGTTATGTAGCGCGCATGAATTCACCGCAAGAGGTTATTATGTAATGCTTATAACTATATACTCACGACTCCGAGGATTCGATAAAAAGGCGAGATAGCGTGAGCAAAACAAAGGGGAACTTATCCACGTTTCTCGTGCTCGCACCGTGCCGCACTCATATTGTCTCGAACAACCGAACAACGTCCGACATAAGTTGCTCCTTTTAGCGTGTCAGGCCCTGACAGTAGTCTATGTCCGTGTAAAGGCGGACCGACGGACGAGCTGAAAGGAAAGCCATAGGAAATAAGTATAACAGCATTTACTCGCTACGTAGACTACTTCGTTCGAAATCGTTTAGCTTTCGTTCTTCTTACAGCTTGGAAAGGACAGATCGAGAAGTCGGAAGAATCGAAAAGGAGGTAAACGTTCTTTGGTCGACGCTCGTTCTCCTCGACGACAATGGCCTCGGTTCTCTTACCATAATGTCACATTGTTCCCGAGTACCATGCAGATCGCAAGGAGACACACCCACGATTGCGTTTCGCTCCGCAACGGGACAAGGAGCCTTGGCGATTGTCATCAAATCATTTTCCTTTCTACCGTGTGTCGTTCTTGCATCGAACTCGATGCACCGCAGGCAACGTGCCATTCTCGTGTCGATATAATACTCTTACATAGTTTCTTTTACATACACGTATATACTTGTATTCCTCGTGTTTGTATATACGTGTATGTATGTTCTTCGTTCGGTTAAAACTATCGGCCAGATCGTGTCTGCCTACTTTTTTCTTTCTCTCCTGTACGAGCCTAAAGCGTCTGACCGCGTAAGGCTCTGACTCCACTTACGGAATAACTACATACATATGATATATATATATATATATATATATATATATATATATATATATGCAACGTAGCTTTTAAACTCGGTTACCTTCTTTACGTTTCTCAATGGCACTATCCTTTCCTCGTCCTCTCTATTCCAAACTCGCCGATCTACTTGAATATATCCCTATCTATATTTTTAACAAGCGAGAAAAGATATATATGGGGAACACATGTCACGTCCGACGGTGCCGGGAAAAATAGGATAAGAATACAAGATATAAATGACTTACAGTGGTTTAATCCGCACGATAAGTGGCGTTTAATAAATCTAGGCCCCGCTGGAGCCGAACGTCTTAAGCGCGTGCTAAAGGGAGAAGAAAAGAGAAAAAGAGCTAGATAGTTGGAGAGAAAGAGAGAGAAAGAAGGAGGAGACCGCAAACGGGGTTGAGAAAAGACCAGCTTGTAACAAGGAGCATCGTGATATCGCAAAAAGGAAGTGGTGGACGGAGGAGGAAGAAAGAAGGAGAAACGTTCATCGGTCGGGCGTGCCGTGGGCGTGAAATCGTGCCGAGATTTATCTTCGGCTCGTCTTCATTTCGTCCTTCGACAAGCCTGAACGTCGTTCGAGGAACGAGCCACGAGTTTTCTCCTACCGACGTTTTCACCTCGGCTCGTAAATCTCAAATAGGAATAGAGATAGAAAGAGAAGAAGCGAGAAAACTACTCATAGTCCGTTCCCTTCGACGAAGGGAAGATTATCGATCTTCGTAGATCGATCTTTGTAACAGATGGAATACTAGAGAGAAAGAGAGAGACGATCGGTCCTTTACGAAGAACGAGCGAATTATACGATCGCATTTTTACCTTCGATCCATTCTGCAATCAGAGATCGTTCGATCTGTTCTAATGTCAGGAATACGTCGTTGAAATCGGCAGGGTGCGAAGATATAGAAGAATTGCCAGGGGCAAAGTCGTGGTTATCTCTAACGGTTCTTAGACGAGTCGTTACCGTCTTTATTACATTCGTACGTGTATAATCTCTTCTCGATCGTGTATAACAGAGATTTTTCTCTCGGAAAGAGCGAGAGGATCTTTTAATCTTTTGTTTCCTTGTACGAGAGGAAACAAAAAAGAACGAAGATTCTCTTTTCGTTCGTTCACTTTTTCTGTTTTTATTCTTCTCACTCTCAGCCAAGATCATTATTCGAAACAATTTATATCAGCAATGATAAAAGGTTATGTCGGATCTAAGAATGGGTATATAAAATTTGTTTCGTATATAATATTATATCGTACACGAAACGATCGATTAGGCTAACAGCAAAACGCTGTTAAACGATAAGTTTTTCTTTCTCTCTCTCTCTCTTTTTTTTTTTTTATAGAAATCATACGATGTTTGTTAAGGTAGAAAATAGATGGTTTCCACCACGTGGAGGAACGACGCGGATCTAATTATGATTTACCCTCGGACCTTCTCTTAGGCTTCGTTTCTATCGAGTAAAGATCTTTCATTCTCTCCGACGTTTGAGCCCTTCTCTCTCTCTCTCTCTCTTTCTCTGTTTTACTCTCTCCTTCTTTGTATCCTTCTATACCTTTCTCCGTCTATCGCACGGTTAAAGTCTTTGGTGTGTTTTACATGCTTCGTAATCAGAGTCGTGACTACCGTTGGTTCGCACGATGGAGCCACACAAGAGATTTCGTTCGAGGCTGTTATATATGGAGTGAAGCTTAACTCGCGATCAACTATCAACTAAGATCGCAGGTTAGTTGGGGTCGGCACTCGTTTAACGCTTTTACCTGGCCCGTTAACGGACACCTAACCCGTTCGTTCCTTCGAGAGAAGTCTTCCTATCGTTGCGTTCCCTTCGAAATTTTTCTATTCGACGAACCTTATGAGTTAAAAAGAAAAAAAAAAATGAAAGAAAAGAAAAAGATTCGAGCGGAAGGTTAGTTACAGGCTACGCTAAGCTAAAAATATTTCTAACATCGACTAGCTTTCAATAGAATACGTAATGGACGTTTCGACGTTTTATTGGAAAGTGTTCGTTGCGAAAGAATGTCCAGTGGTGCATTGTTGCATTCGAAGAAGAGAACAACGTTCAAGAAGGAAGAGATGCCCGATAGGATAAACAAGAGGAGAGATTATTTATACGACTTGATTATTATTAGCAGAGAGAATTTTTTTATATGAGGATATTATTAGACAGTTTGATCGACAGATAAACGAGTTTAATAGGACGAATTAAGTTTAATTATGAACGTTTATCGGAGATTCACCTTGCGCTTTATTTCAGTTGCAGTTGTTTACCGTCATCGTTGTCGTCGTCGTCGTCGTAGTCGTCGTTGTCGTACAGGTTCACCGTCGCATGCATCACGCGCGTCCGATTTAAAATTGCAAATGAGTAACGTGCATGTAGTATCGTGCTGGTTCGCGGATGTAAATCTTCTTCCCTCGAACAATAAACGGCCTTTTAAATATACGAGATGCCAGCAAGGGAAAGGGTGCGATTCTTTATTCTAAGCTTTCATCGATCGAAAAACGGAGAAACGTAATTTCGAACGTTCGCGTAGTTTGTAAATACGTTCAATCATTTTGGAGAGATCACACACGAAGTCCGTTGAATCAGTGCTCGACACGATCGACGATCGAACGGCTGGTGTCTTCTTACGTCCATCAAAATGAATCCGAGCAAAGAGGATCGGAATTGAAACTAATGTCAGCGATTTATCCTCTGACATCGTCCGACGTATAAATCGTCTCTTTCTGTACACGTGCGTCTCTTCTCGAAATAGAAGCGTGCCAAAATCTTTCAACCGAATTGTTTCGAATCGAACGATCCCAACGATTCAATTTAAACGAATTAGAAATCAAATAAGACGACGCATGAGTACGATCACGAATTTGTAGTTTTCTTTTTCTTTTTTTTTTTCATTCTTTCTTAGCGCATTCGAAAAAAAATTAATACATATTAATACATAGTTTTTACATACCTAGGTATCCTGCATCACCTGCATATCCATTAAATAGTTAATAATATCCGTGCGCGGTTATGATAATTATTCTCATCCCATAAAATTTTCTAAAAAGACTTGTTGAAATACGACAAGAAATCGTTAAAGTCGTTTCGACCTCTAAGGAAAAGGTAGGATATCCTATACGTACGTATAGATATATTATGTACATACGTAGATATATAGATACGTATAGAGAGTTACGCATTCTTAGCTTATCTATCTTTAGTAAAGAAAAAGAAAAAGTAAAAAAGAAGGAAAGAAAAAAAGAAGAAAGAAGAAAAAAAGGAGAAAAACGCTGGGGTTACTGCGTACTGCGAGAAGATCGGCTTCCGCCATCATGAGAATCCGTATGGTTTTGAACGATGATGGGACTCACGATGATCTTGGTGTTGGTGGTGTTGGTGTTAGTCTATACTGGTACCGAAGTTGCCGAGTTGCTCGTTTAAGCTCGTACGTAACGTAGAAGGTGCAATCATAAAGCTAGACTCGACCTGCCGCATCGAGCACGGCTGGTAACGATTTGTTAACACCGCAAATATCCAATCAACGATACCGATCATACCGATCTCAGCCCTGCAGGACTTTGTCGTCTAACTATGCCCGCCGGTATACGTGTAGTCGATAAGAGAAATAGAAAAGAAAAAAAAGAAAAAAAAAAGAAAAGAGAAATGAAAGGAAATAGAAAAACAACGTAAAATCAAATCAAATCAAAGAAAAAAGAAGAATAACAGAAGTGAAAGGAGTAGAAAGACGAATAAGATCGAGAAGAAGAAAGGAGAGACGTTATCGAGTTTACATGCAAGAAGCTTAGAATATAGTCCGAGCATGATTTTCTTCTTGTGTGGTCCGTCTTACGTCTCTCCTCGATGCGCGAACGCGTAAAAGTAACGTCGACTTTCTCATGAGGCGCTATTCCGTAAGCGTAGGATCGTTGCCACCGACGTACTTACACTCAACTTGGTGTCGGCGCTCCTCCGAGCACGAGAATGAGATTCGACGGCGTATTTATTGTGGGAACAGTATACGCCAAGGAAATATTGCGCGAACCTTTCTCGTTATGGCTACTCGAAATATTAGCTAACGGTCGAAAGAACGAACGAACACGAAAGAGTGAGTGAGAAAGAGTGAAAGAAAGATTGAGATAAAGAGAGAGAGAAAGAGAGAGAGAGAGAGAGAGAGAGTTTGCGAATAAGAAACACACTATCATGATTTCTTGAATCGACGAAGAAAACTTTAAAGCGCCGTTTCCTCGTAGCACGGAAATTTATTATATCGACACTACGTTAATATTTCTATCGTCGTGGTTTAAAGGTAGAAAGAAAAAAGGATCGATAGAGAGAAAGAGAAAGAGAGAGAGAGAAAGAGATATTAATGGGATATCGACCTTGCCCATATACGGCTAGTACCTCTCTCGCTGAAATCGAATGAATCATCGGCGACGATTTCTTCGCGTATATAACTTCGCGAAACTGAAATAAACGCATCGTAGGCAGATGATTAACAACGCTACCGTGTCTGTACATGTCCGTTGCTCGATCGTAGTTTACTTACGAACGATACTGTCCGAGAGAAAGAAAGAGCAATGGCATTAGAAAGGTCAACTCGTTGGACTCATGATGACCTTTTGGTTCTTTCACTATTCAGACTTCGACAGATGAAACTGTTGAAAAACGTTGGTTCAATGATTGGATCTTGTCGTCGTTGTTGTCGTTATTGTTGTTGTTGTTGTTGGTGGTGGTGGTGGTGGTGTTGGTGCTGTGAGGACGCGATCGTGTATCTTAAAAAAAAGTACATTTTTCTTTTATAGAAATAGAAAAATTTCGATATGATAGAACATAAATACGAGAAGATATTGTTAGAAGAGCTTGGAGAAGGCGGTACGCGTTCTCTTTCATTAGCTGGTTAGGGTAACGTAATCATTTATCATAGCCCATCGAGTATATTACGTATTGTAACATGACAGAAGCTAAATGATGTCTTTATCCTAAACGACAGGTAATATTACGAACATGATAAATCCGTCCGTTAATGTTCGTGGTGCGATTGTGCGTTATTAAAAAATTATTTAATGGAGGGATAGAGGAAGGTAGTCGAACGAAGTTTAGCCGCGTGCATCTTTAGATAAGAGTAAAGAGAGTTGGAAGGATAATTACGTTTGTTCTTGTACTTTGGATGCGTTACTTAAGGAACAGGCCGATTGAAAGAGCGCCGATGATAGCTAACTCTTGAAATTGCCCGATGTTTTCTCTGAGTTAAGTAAGTTGCGCCATAACTCGCGCCATGAACGAGAAACAAAGAGAGAAAGTGAGAGAGAAAGAAACAGATAGACAGAGACAGACAGAGACAGACAGAGAAAGAGAGAGAGAGAGAGAGAGAGAGAGAGAGAGAAAGAGAGTGAAAGAAAGAGAGAGAGAGTGGTGACTGCAGGTCGTTGGGGTGGTGTAATACCGCCTAAATAAAAATTCACGACGCGAAGCGTACGTTCCCTTCCTAGGCACGACGTTTAAATGTTAACGACAATGGCGAGTCATGTCAGATCGTTTCGTGTCGAAGCGAAAGGGCGAGAGGCATGGCTACGGACCTTCTATTTGCATACCTTCTTTCCATATCTCGTTTCGATGTCGTCTTCCATTCGAAAGAAATCAGAAAAGTTTGATGGTTTTGTTTCTTATTGTTTTTTGTTTGTTCGTTTGTTCTCTTTTTGTTTTTTTTTTGGTTTCATTTTTTGTTTTCTTTCTCTACGAATCATGCAAGAATTTGATAAATTTACATCAAACGTATTTTATATAGACAAATATGTGATAAAAAACGACAATCAAGAAACTTCCATAGACGCGAGATTCAAGATGTTTTGATTGTTATTCAATGTTTCGTAGAGGATAATATAATTATTACGAAGTTGGACCATCCGATGCCACAAGTTCAAGTGTGTCATACCGTTGCGATCCCCCGATTCCTTAGGAGTTGCCTTGAATAATAAGAATCTTTAAGGTTTATTATCAAAGAGGAGGGATTACGAGTAGTTGTATAGATCGCTTTATTTTCTCGTAATTTCGTTGTCGCATACTCACTTGAAGGTTCTTGAGATGAAAGAAGAGCTCGTAGGCCCAGCAATCGATGGTTTCGGTAGTACGAGTCGCATTGGTCAATTCGATCGACTCGAGCGAATTTTTGATTAGGGCAAGGGCCTGCAGCCAACGTTTAAGCTGCATAAGATCAGACCCCTTGTGAGTTGACTTTGTAAAACGTATCGATTAAATTTGATTCGATGACGTTTCTTACTATCGTGATATCTGCGATTAATTGAACAGCGGCTGGTCGCATGATGCCGATAAATGTATCAACGATCGTGTCATCCTTTTTGATGCTAGACGTATACTCTAGAACGGAGGAGCTCCAGTTGGAGGATGTACCACATTGCGCGTTTTGAAACTCTGATCTTGGTAAAAATGAATCGTTAAATAATATTTGATAGTTAGTATCGGATATGGATCTTACTTTTGGAAGAACATTGGAATGACATTGTCGATTACGAAATAGGACGGCGTGAATACGATTTTTTTTGTACAGGAAGCTAGTCGACTTATGATAAATGCCAATAGCTGACCAAGGGCACCAGGATATCGACGTATCGTCGTGTTATTACCACCGTATATTCTGTGATATTTTCTTTTATAAATTCTGTGTCTCGTGCGGCTACGATCGCACATCGATAGAGAATAATAAGTTGTAACTGTAATGAAGGAATTATTTCGAGAAATGTTATTAATGTTACGTTCAATGATTACCATCGAAATCGATGATTGTTCGGCTTACGATCTCTTATACTTGACAACGTTGACACTGATCTCGCTTGAGGATAAATTACGTTAGTGTTTACGTTGATATTATTCCTCGCTGATTCCGGCATATATTCTTCAATGATTTCATTTAATTCGACTACTTTACTTGGAAACGTATCCAGACATTCGAGAGCCTAAAAATAAACTCCTCTTTTAACCTCGAAACTTTGACTTTGATTCATTGTCTCTGGTACGATCGTTTCTCGAGTAAAAGTATTGCGCGTTCGACAAAGAAGAAGAATGTACGGCCGAGCGTTTAGAAAGTGATTATTTTACGGGTGATAGATGTTAAGGTCGTTAGTAACGGTCGGGGTCAAGCGACGAAAAGTGAATGCGAAGGTTATGTTATGAACACAAAAGAGTAAATCCTTTTCACCTTATGCTGAAGGCTTTCGAAGAATAAACGTTCCGTCTTGGAAGACATCCTTTTTATCTCCGAATATGTTTATTCAACGCGCACATCCGGATATTCCACGTGAATTTGGACTAACATGTACATGTTGACAATATAACGCGGAACGGGAGTACTCCGTTGAGTACTTCCTACGATCTAACGAGAAACAATCGACGTTCTTTCGATATCTCTCGTTCATCTCTCTAATAAATATCATTCGTCATTATCGAGAAGAAAAATCATTACTCGATAACACCGATGATACTGCTATTTCCGCGATTTATAAAATCGTCTTTTTCCCTTTATGTCTTACCAAAGAGTTATAAAATAAACCCGTTAACTTGCTAATGAAGTTTATGTTGTCCGATGTATTGAGATTAATAAACTTGATATATCTGACTCGTACGTTTTATAACATCCGTAATGACGATTGTGACGTATCGTTCAGGTAGAGAAAGATGCTACGGAAGATGGTCGTTCAGATAGAGAAAGAGAAAGAGAAGAAGCGGTCGAAGGAAAAGGAAGAATTTTTTTTTATTGCCGTGGGTGATTTTACTCGAAGAATTCGCGGAACGCCCAAGGCTCCTTGCTACCTATGAACGTTATGAATTATTGATTCCTCTATGCATTCCATTATAATCATCGGCGTTACCGTCGTTGTCGTGGACGCCCGATTACGTAGAGTTTACTCTCTCGGGAAGCGACGACGATATTTTCGTTCTTCGAGTTCGATTCCTATGCAGATTCGAGACAGGATCGTATTTCCTAAATACTTTTTCTTTTACCAACTATGCAAACGATGCGTCGATCGTTAAATAACGATCGCTCGATCGTCCGACTAAACGGCATCCATTTGATTTCTTTAACTCGCTATATGTTCTCTTTCTCCATTTATAAGTTTGTTAACGATGCAAAGGAACAAAGTCTCAAGGGTACGTTTCTGGAATGTGCCAACGGGCACACCAGCGATGTTCTCCTCGTGCTAATTGTAACTTTGATCTTATACTACTTCGAGATAGTTATCCGTTCGCGGATGTTTCTTTCTTTCTTTCCTTCCTTCTTTGTTTCTTTTTTATCGCGACGCGTATTTGACATTGATACCTACTTGGATAGATAGATCCGAAGGAACAATATTGATCAAAATTTATTCGATCTGAAATCTTTGTCCGTCGAAACGAACTTCAATCTCGAGGACATTTAGAAATTCAGATCGATCGATTTAATCTACCGTCGGAGAGTTGCGTTACATTCTCGAAGGTCGTTTCTTTGATGCATACGACGTCGAGGATTTCGACGAAATTCCCATTACTACTTGTTACGCGTGTACTTGTAAAAATATATATGCTCGATTGATATACTACTTGCAAGAACGTAAAGACAACGAAATTGTTGGTACGTTTTTGGGAAGAACGAATTCGTAGAACGATCCATTTCTTACAACGCGGCAAATTTTTCACGAGAGACTCGATAGAATCTTGGATGAATTCGATCGTGGCGATTAAGAAAGCTCGTATCACGTGTATTCTTCGTGTCCGATCTTAAGCATCGCTCCGTTTAATTACGACCGATTAACTTGTCCGTTCAAAGTAAAAACGTGGTACAGGAACCGTGTGCCTGGATCAAAGTCGAACGATGCGCCTTCGAGCACGGCGATCGATAGATAGATCCTCGTTAAGCCGATTCTTCCTTTCTCGCAAATTCATTTAGCTCCGAGGTATTTCATGTTGTAAACTTAGTATACACCTTTTACTCTTTTCTTCCTCTTTTTCATCTTTTTCATCTTCTTCTTCTTCTTCTTCCTCTCCTGGCGCAGTCACGGTATTATATTTTCGTAGTAGATACTTTTACTCATCGAGCACCGTGCATTTGGTTATTTTATTAGGATACGTCCTCGAGAATTAACGGCGATGTTCTCGATCGAGACTCTCGATAATCATGAGACTAATAGCAGATACACGGGCGAATAAAACAGATTTTAATTGCGCGTCGGTCTTGCGCATGCTTTCGCTTCCACGTTATATCGTGATAAAAATGTAATTAATTAGGACCGTGTACGTTGAGTATATAACGATATTTATTTCAATGGTTTATGCAAGGATATACTATCCATCGAATAGCCATGCGTCAACGTCTCTCGGTTTAATTAAACGACGTTACTTCTTGAAATTGACAAGTTTCATTTTCGTTGAAGTCGATGAAAGTTTTCTATGATGTTGATCATGAATAATCGTATCTTGCTTAACGTCCAATAGAGCTAGAATTTACGCAATATCCAATCGTACTTTCCGATATTTATCCGATAGTAAACCGATCGATAAAGAACCGACTCTCCATTACGTTCTAATTACATTTTCGTTCTGACACGCGTCCTTTGACTGTATTTTAATGACAGCCGCAATTTATCCTAGTCGAGATCGTACCATATAAAATTGGATCGGAGGATGGACGTTCGATATTAGATTATCGATCGTGCCATTACGATCGGATTTCGAGTTAGCTGCTATTGGCTCCGAATGCCAATTAAATTCGTTATTACGGAGTACGAAATAAATGACGCATGGTGAGTCGTAATCGATAAAACCTTTGAAAGATCATAGAATTCTTTGAAATATTATTTTCGATTATTTGTTATCGTAACGAAGGACTAACGAGAATCTAATGAACTCCGTTTTAATTCTAGTATCGGTATGTTGAAAACGGGCGTGTGTCGGTAAAATTTTTCCTAATTAAGACGTGTACTAGGTGCACGTCCATTACGTAAAGTAGCCATCTTGATTTAGTATTCGACCGGTCGGTTCGAACGATTACAACAAAAACTTTACAGCTAAAAGTACGGATACGGCAAAGGGCTCGAGAGTAAAAGGGGATCGTAAGAAAGAAAAAGATGGACGAATGGACGGACAAACGGACAGGGAAAAAGAGAGAAAGAGAAATAGAGAGAGAGAGAGAGAGAGAGAGAGAGAGAGAGAGAGAGTCAGTCAGTCTTCCTTTTCTACTTGTATCCCTCTGTTTCGTCTCTCTTCTTTGCATTCATCGAGGAAGGTTGCACGTTGCTGTCTGGACCAGGTGCAGAAGCGAGATCTGCAAGAAGATCTACTTACTATGCCGAGTAGTACAATCGGCACCTGCGAAAGCTTCACGGGAATGCGATGCAAATTTTCAACCGAGACTCTTATATCGGCCGACCTGGTCGCGGCGCTGCTCGTTGTTACCTATTCGAGATTCGAATATCTTCTCTCGCGAAGACTCGCGAAGGTCGTAGGGTGCCGATGTGGTGTAGCAGAGCTTCCTGACCTTCGGCGTAGAAATAAACTCTACGTAGATACGTTGAATCGTATTATTGCATCTTCCTTGAATCCGTGAGACTACGTGTCACGAAATGCAACGAGGCGCAATGCAATGAAAAACAAGTAATGCGATGTTAAGCCGAAGGCGTCGTGTCGTTCGATCGAAACTCGATATAATTCGATGTATCACTCCTCGAAGGATCTTGTCGCAGTCATTATAAATCTATCGTTTGTGTATAATCGACCGTTCATTGTCCAACTTTTGAAGAGCGTAAATGATAATCCGACGCATTAATAACGTGATTAATAACGTCCATAAAAACTTGTTGACAAGAGATCCATATAAAAATGCATAAATCGTCTTGCTCGTTATAACGTTGAATTACGTCGGACTACTTTCATGCGACTTTTCCGTTATTATTGCTATTTATATGTAAAGTGTAAATGTTCGTAAAAGATTAGTTATGATATTTATAAACTCGATAAAATAATTGCAGAGGATGGTGTGACATACATATATGATGTGTGCGATAAACACAAAACATATAATTATTATCGTTGGATAAAAAATGTTTTTGTATTCTTTAACAGTCGTCCAACAAGTTTCTTCAAGGTTAAATATTCCATATATTGTGGTAACGAATGATTCTTGAGAGAAAGGAACAATACGAACTTTTATTCTATATTTTGAAATCGGATGATCGATCGATGTCATTTTGAAATCGCTTTATTCATTATTTATATCTTCCGCGAAAAGGATTATACGATCGTCGCTGTATAGCAATAGGAAACGACAAGTGAAATTAAAAACACATAATTGACAATTAGAAGATAATAACAGAGATTCGAATGGTAAATCGAAAACGGTTCACGTTGCATAATTATGCATCAGCTGATGATATTACGAAGCATTTCATGATCACGTTTCATTTTGCATAAAATAATCACGATAGCGTTATCTAGATCTTGATCGTTTTCGTGACGTAGTCGCATAAGTTTGCTAGGAGTTGGTAGAGAGCCAGAACGATTAAGAAAAAGAAAGAAAAAGGGAGAGAGAGAGAGAGAGAGAGAGAGAGAGAGAGAGAACCGCTTGTTTCACGGCATTGAAAGCTACAACTCGAATGTTAATTAGTACTCGTGGTTTATCCTTCTCTTTCTCTCGAGTTTTACCCTCCGTACTTTACATCAGCCTCCCTTTTATTTTCTTTCATCTTCTCTTACCTCTCTTATATGTACCTACTCTAGCTAGTTTTCATTCCCCTTGTTTGTCGTTTGAAAAAGGGAGAAAACGCGAAACATTTCGCTATCGATAGGTTGCGTCAGGTTCTAGTTTCCTTGGGATCTCATTAACGGCTTTCGATTCCTTATTTCTCGTGGTCGAAGATAGAAGCTTGTCTGTTTATCGGGTTTACGATGTCACCGACACTCGACAATGAGACCGAGCTGGCAATAGCAGAAATAACAGAGAGGTAAGACGTAAGGAAAGAAATGAAAAATAGAAGTGAAAGAAGGAAATCCTAGTGAAAGAATATCGAAGTAAATAAGAGAGTCTTGTGGTATCCCTTAGCGAAGACGTTTCTATGCGAGCCTACTGTCAACGAAGATAACTTACGATCTGCCGGAATGGTAATGGTCGCGGCAGGTATTCTCCCTCCTCTGGTAGATTTAATAGACTCGTTCCTGATAGGACTTGTCAACGCTCGCGCTCTGACCGCGGAAAGGAGAAAATGATTTACCGAGGAGCATTTACCCTCGTGCTAACGCGATTTTCAATGACCGGATGAAGACGGTGCTATGGTCCATCATTTTAATCCTTCGTTTCAACGAGACACGTGATCATCTGGCGATAATACCCAACGGAGTATTAAAAATAACCTTTTCACATGGTTACCAACGTCGTTTAAAGTTCCCCTAGATTTAGGACTCGTTCGTGTTACATCCTTATATATATACGCACACACACACACACATACATACATACATACATACATACATATATATATATATATCGTTGTTAATGCACAACAAGTGCTTTCGATCGATAATGGCCTCCCCTTTCCAATCCTGTCAAAAATAAAAGTACAGATTCATCTGGATATCCTATTTCACGTTGCCGAGTATAAAAGGCTTTTTCCCCTTCTGATGTCTAAAAATAGTATACCGAGTGGTATATAACCCTAGAAGACGAATCAACATTATCTCACCCTTCGACAACAACTCCCCCGTTGAGAACATATCCCAACTAACGTTCTTCTGTAGTTAGCCGCAGGACGATCGTAGGTTCGATCGGTTTCATGAGCAGGAATGCCGATGAGAGATCACTATGTGGCACTATGTTCGTGGCTTGGAAGGCGATAATGAGCCTGCGGGGTTGCGGTGGATAGGTTCATTGGCTCCTGTCCGGGACATCAGGCCCATTGAGCGTACGTCCGTTCACCGAGTCGACTCATCGACTGGATGATGCTCTTATATAAAGAAGAGGAGGAACAAGGAAAGAAAAAAAAAGAGAAGAGTATAGTTAAGAGGAAGGAGGGACGGTGATAGAGGATACAACGTTCTTCTGGGTTGCAAGGTGTCAGTCTCTAGGCGGGTGTTAATGAAGCGTCACTCGAGATGTCACTTATCGTCTTCCTTTCGGGAAGAAAAGCTTGAAAGATCGTAGAGAGGATCGGCCATCGTTTGCTATCTTTAATATTGGAACGATCGGTCAAGGTCAGGGACTTCTCGCGCTAGCCACCGAGGTCTTAATATAGTTCATCGACCTCAACGATTAATCTCTTTACCGAGAAATCTTCGCTGCTAGATAGAGAGTTATATTGGAACCTTCAACATTCCTTACCAGTACTACACTTCCCTTCGCCTCGTACTTGAACTTCATCCTACGTTGTCTAGTAGAACAACATTCCCTGCGGTTGTATTTCATTCATTTGAAAAAGTATCCAGTTCGTCTCTCCCGTAGATTTTCTCACACAAGCGGAACAGTCCTTCTTCTTCGTTAGCTCGAACACAATTTGAAAGAGTCACGAGCCAATTGGTCTCTCTCTCTCTCTCTCTCTTTCTCTTTCTCTTTCTCTCTCTGTCTCTGTCTCTTTCTCTCTTTTTCTTTCTCAAATGAAGTTCTCGGTAAGAAGACTCTAGTAGGATCTTCACCCTCGTCGTATCTAATTTGCCTACGCGTCTCTTAACTCTTGTTTACGCGTCGTCTCACGAACAAGTCGTAAAATAAATCGCGGCCGCGTAAGAATGGCGATTCGGTGAAGTTAACGCGCAAAATAAGTAAGTAAGTAAGTAAGTAAGTAAGTAAGTAAGTAAGTAGAAGGTTCGTCGCGGATAGTATCCGGGAGTGGGAGAGAGAGAGAGAAAGAGAGAAAGAAAAAGAGAAAAAGAGAGAGAGAGAGAGAAAGGAAGATACCGTAGCTGCAATATTTGCACAAAGCCTTCCTCTCCTCTTGAGTTCTCGTCGTTAGCAGCTAACGCTACGCGCGCGCGTCACACACACACACACACACACCCGTTTAAGACGAGCGCACGCGATTCTGGTTTTATCTCAACTTCTCGTTCGAACGTTCGACCTCTCGAGAGTGCTAGTACGCACCACGCTCCGTATTTCGCGCGATCGCGTGCGGATTATCCACATTTACATACGTTCCTCTGTAGAGATGCCTGTTTATTCATCTGTGTGTATCAAAGAAAGAGAGAATAAGAAGGAGTCACTTTGCAAGCGAAGCTAATAAAAGCTCCACCGGGACTTTTATTCGGTCGGACTTTTCCTTCTTAGCAATAATGACAATGCATTCGAATATCCTTCGGATTATCTTTCGAAGCTTTTCAATTTACATCTTCTCCGTTAAGAGATATTCGCGTTTCGTTTTAAAGTCCCATTCGTTCTAATGGCTGGGTCAAGTTCTCTTATCATTAAATAAAGAAGACGTTAAGTTTCCTAGGTAACGATCCACGCAAATCGATATCTTTATTCGAGTTCCGCATAGTTAATATAGACTATATGTAATCATCTATATACTTGCAACTTTATTGTTATATACTATTTCTTAAGCACAATGCCATTGAGTTCTCGATCATCGTGTATCGTTCACGGTCACATACGTGAAAGTGTCTTTCTGATGTATCTATATATACATTATATACATATATATCCATGTATGTATATATATATATATATTTATATATTTTATATATATATATATCCATACGTAGGAATGACTTTGAGAAACATTCAAGTCCATAAAGCACGTGGAAAGAAATGAAAAGCGTTCGAGGCGATCGAGTGTCAACCAGACGTCTTGTCTGAGTACTACTACGTGGTATGCACATACAGATGTACAACGTGTCGGTTAATTACATCAATCTTTCGACCCTTTCTCTCTTCCTAGAATAGAAGTTGAGAGGGAGAAAGAGAGAGAAAGACAGACTGAGAGAAAAGAAATCGACGGTGGTCGTCGACGTAATGCGACCTGCATACACATATTACGAGCACGACCACATTACATCGTAAAGTGACGAGGGTAGACGATGGCTGCATTGTGAACTGACATAAACCTCAATAAAGATAAACTTAGCACGGCCCACGTCTATATTTAAACGTTTCTCTCTCTCTCTCTCTCTCTCTCGTACGCTCATATTGCTCTCCTTTTATCAATGTCTCATCGACACCAGACTCTACGTTATGAATTCTCTTTCTTTCTTTTTTATTTTTCTCAATTCGGTTGATAAGAGATGCTTTTCATAAAATCGATATGATCCTTATGGAATTCGTGCGTGATTACTTATATTAAAGATGCCGTCGAGGGTGCACGTCACGTGTTAGAATTCGTTCGTGTTACAACGCTTTATGGTTTAATAGAACGTTTAAAGTCCATCGTTTCATCATCGTGAAATACGTCCCGACGGTTTCATTCACCCTTCTAATCCGAATAAACGTATACGTAAATAAGTACATACATATATCTAAATTTTACTGTAAACAGGGTCGAAACGGTAAAAGATAAAGCAAGGGAAAAGGATTTATCGTTGTCTTCATCGCGTTAATTGAGTTGGCACGAGCAAACACTGAGACTGTGACACTCGAGGAACGTCATTGGGTCGACGATGAAAGATAACCCTATGATCCTTCTCGTGAGACAATCGCTTTCCTCGAAACGTAATAAAGTGACGTTGCAACATCCGCCTTTCAAGAATCTCGTTCAATGATCTTACCCTTTTCGTTGAAAGCTTTTTCATGATCTATTCGATTGCTAGAAAAGTCATGACAGATCACGGATCGATCTTAGCCGTTATCGACTTCTTCTTCTTCTTCTTCTTCTTCTTCTTATTCCTCTTCTTCTTTTTGTTCGAACGTTCGACGGATTTATACCGTCAATAAAACGAACGTAAGAGAGATAGAGTTGCGAAATTTTACGGTTCGTCGTTCGTCGAATATAAGCGTTTTATGGACGAATATATCAGACCAATAGAAAGTGGTATGTATAATCGCTATACTTACTTATCAAACAACAAGTAGATATGTGTTAACTCGCGTGAGAGGGTGAGAGTAAACGAAAGGGTGGTACCTTTTAAAAGTTTACGATTGTTTTTTAGATATATGTATATCGTGGATATGGCAGGTCGAAGCAAATATAGAAAAAGAATGGATAGAAAGAGAAAAAAAAAGAGGAAAGGAGAGAGAGAGAGAGAGAGAGAGACAGAGAGAGCGCATTGTGCTCTTTGTCGACCATCTGGCCATTGGCGCATTTGTGCGGCTCTTCGCGAATCTCCGTGAATCGTTTCATAACGCGTTACGCCTCGATAACGTACAGCTGCTTTCCCTGGTGCATCTTCTCTTGACGACCCCTCTCCACCCTCAACCCCATCCCCACCCCCACTTCACCCCACTCTCTCTTCCCAGATGCAATTTCTCGAAGCGGTAAAGCAAATGAGGGATTTAGCCCGACGTAACGACGGAAGCAATAGTACGTCGATTCTAAGAAGTGGTAATAAATGTTTTCTTGAATTACTCTGATCTTTTTTTCGTTTTCCTTTTTTTTTTCGTTGCTTCGTTTGTTTAGTTTATTTTTTGTTATTTTATCTCTGAGTTGAACTATTCGCTCGATCGTAACACTCTTCTTGTAATTAAGGGTCTCGCGAATTATGTCTCGAGTATATGTATAATTACGTCTCTCTTTCTACTCCTTCTTCTTCTTCTTATTTGTCTTCTTCTTCTTCTTCTTTTTTCTTCTTCTTCTTCTTCTTCTTCTTTTTCTTCTTCTTCTTCTTCTTCTTCTTCTTCTTCTTCTTCTTCTTCTTTATAACGTTAGCGCTAAACTATTGAGAGAAAGGTAGAGTCGAAACGTATCGGTCGTTTGGTCTTTAAGGGACGTAAAATGGATTTACAGTAACGTTGTTAATTATATTACAGGAAGCGAGTCGTCCGCAATTACGTCTCTATTATTTCATCAAGCCGGAAGTAAGCGTTTATATGATATATGTGTGTGTATTAGCGCACCTGTGTCCGTTAACTTTGCCAATAGAGTGCACGTTTGCAAATAAACGAGTGACTGACTTATCCTCGCACGTCATTCTTTTACCGTTTTATTAGTTCGAGATAGATTCATCGTTCTTTTATAGACATAGAGGCTATCGAACTTTAATTCGTTCGAGCGTTATAAATATAGACAATTTTTCGATCAATTTTATTTTTATCTTCCATTTATAACGTTTATAGCATTACTAACGTTCTGATAAAAATTCGAAGGAATAATTTCAAAGATTTCATATTCTGCAATTCAATCTTTTTTTTAAACATAAATTTAGCGAAACAAGAAAACGAAAAATGAAATAGAATTTAAAAAGAATATAGATAGACGCGTGAGTGTGTTTATAGTTCAGTTTATAGAACTGAACTATGGCGATGTTATAGAGGATTAATATGATACACGTGCGATCCACTGACGATCCTTCCCACGTTGTAGGAATCAAAGTGCATTGAATAAATTCGTTGTTTCTCTCGGTCTTGGTAATGACGCAAGATCACTCTAAGCTTATCTATCTCGTACGACGATCACGCACAACATTATGGAACGACATTAATGTTCCAACGGTTATAACTATACAGTAACGATTTGCTTCAGGCAAAAGTGTGTATACCTACGTACATATACACATGTATATATATATGGTTTCGCTCGATCTCGATCGCGGAAGAGCTTAAAGGTAATATTTATCTCAGCGTTAATAGTCTTTATATCACGTATGAAATTCGATCTGAAACATTTTTTTTCTCTTTTCTCTCTCGGAAATATCTAAGATTAGAAATTTTCGCGATTTTATTCTTAACGTGTAGGAGTATAAGATTACAGAAGAAAATGTTTATCCCACTTGGAAGAAATGATATGGAGAAACGCATAAGGCGTGGTGTGATTCGTTTAAGGATTATGCTCCAATTTAACGTGACTCCGTGACGAATCTCTCAGTGCCCGGTTTGAATTGGCATTCGGTATATTTCCAGACGCGCGAGGGTCCCGTGAACCTCGAACATAGTATAGTGTTCGTTCACGGCACGTTAAAGGCCTCTGGGTGCCACGACGTCGGTGTCTTGCACGCTAATTACACGCCGTATCCACGTCTGAGATTGAACGCGGACGATATTTCATATTAGACGGTGCGCTCTTGGTTGCGCAACGTTCATCTAATAACGTTTGCGAAAGCGAGAGCGAGAGTTATCGAGCTTCGAGCTATCGACCTCCGAGGAGAGTCTCGTCTAGTAGAACGTTAATACATACTACGTCGAGAGAGAAGAGTGTATGTGTGTGTGTGTGTGTGTATATATATATAAGCCGAATCAAATCTTTTTTCACCGATGTTACTTCTATTTTCCCCTTTTCTCTTTTTTTCTGACTTTCTTTTCGTCTTTTATTTCGATTATCCCATCGAAACGAAGCAATATGGGATACGAAGAGCAGCTCGTTTCGACCGAACGACATTCCGCGAACGCAACGAGTCGGCGAGCCTTTCTAATTTCCTTGCTGTTGGCGCAACACTCGCTTCTTCCTTCTCTATAAGTAGATCAATTAGTATTTCTATCTAATCGCAAATTGATCTTTCATTGCGAACGTTTCGCTTGCGATTTCTCTATCTCTCTTTTTCTCTCTTTGCACATTCTTTGTTGGATTTTTTTTCCTATTTTTTTCATTTTCGATAGGTCGACAGAAATCACAATTTACATTGTGATCTCGTACGCTGTGCCATTTTCCTTTGGTTCTCCCCTTTTATTCTTAAAAAATACGTCGTAACTGGCAACTCGAACGGAATTAAATCGCAAAGACGCGCGGTCGCGTTAATGATAGAAATCGCGCGTAATCGGACACAGAGAGCAGTTATCGTCGCATTAGCGTCGCTTGGAGCACGGGATTGCGTATATCCTAGGGTTGCTTTCCTTCTAATATAAAATCCGCAGTGTGTGCGGAGTTACGCTAATGTTGCAGACGATGCGTAACTAAATGGAACAAGTAGTCGAAGCGTCGTACGTGTAGCCTAATTAGGAGAAGGCTTTGAACCGGTGTACCTTGATCAACCTGGAGAATCCCAGCACGTGGTCGAACCTAACGAACAACTTGTTGAAGCGACATTTCGACATTTTCTCGCGTTAATGCCGTCGACCAAAACTTGGAATCTTTCGTTTTCGCTGATCGCTTTCAAACAGTCAAATAAATAAAAAGAAATAAAAAAATAAAAGACAAGGAAACTAGGTCTTGTGCATTTCTTTTTTCTTATCTTTTCTTTTCTCTTTTTATCGTTAGTTGGAAAAGATTTTCGTTGGAATTCGACGTGAAAAGTTTTAACATTTGCTCTTCTTCAGTTGCTCCTATTTCTGGCTTCGATGCTGGCCGGCACCATTATGCCCGAAGCTCCAGTTTTCTCCTTCGCTTATCTCCCGTGGTGTATCTAAACGTCGCCGTCACGTAGACCGTTCACGGTCTACCAAGGAGCCTGCGAGCTCGTTGCGAAGCATTGTGGGCCGGCTACGTGATAAGGGCGAGGCACGGAGCTTGAGCCTGATTAACTCGGGAAGGACTGCTCGTTATCAAGGAGCGAAGATGCGTTATACAGCAAGGAGAGACGGAGAATCATTCTGCCTATCTACTTGTTCGCCTCGTGCCTTCGTTCGGATTATTATCGATATTTTCGTTCTTGCTTTTCTCTCCTTCTTGATTTACGGACGTGGCAGAAGCGATACGGATGCAGCCCCGCCTTCGAAGATGAAATTTTTCGATCGGCTATCGACGGTTTAACAGGCTCGCTGAAACGTCCGATTAAAAAAAAAAAAAAGAAAAGAGAAGAAAAGTAGTAATGCGATTGGTTAGAGTAGCTTGAAAATTGTCGGGGAAAAGGAAAAAAAAAAGAAAAAAGATAGAAGAAAAAGAGAGAGAAAAAAAAGAAGGATCATTCGCGCAATAGCGATTAAGTGAAACGAATTTCTGCCAAGGAGTTTACCGTGAACCGTGACAGAGAGGCATTTAGATTTAACTGGAATGTAGCCCCGTAGGTACAATAACGAGTAAGGCGTAAAGCAGTAACCGGTAGGAAACTCGCTTAAGAGGGTCGACCTCTCTTTATTCGACTCTTCGCTTTTCCTTTTCTTATACCTAACCGACTCCTCGTGAATCGTACGTTTCACTTTCTACGATTCCTTGTACTGAATGGAGCCTGACAAACGATCATCTGAAAATGTTACATACCGATCGCCATCGCTTTCTCGTCTCTTACAAAACCGGATGTTTAAAGGGAAAATTTGTCGTTATTATGTCGATGTGGGTATACATTTTAGAATAAAATCGTATTACGACATTAAATTTCACTCTGCGTATTTCCATAGGTTTCTGTAAGTTTATAAGGTTTATAAACGGCTTATAAGCTCGTTCACCTTAAATATGTTTAAACTTCGACGGGAAATCTTTCGACGTTCGATCATCGCTCGATACCTTGTAAAATGTGACGAATGCTTTCGAACCATGCTAGCTAGCGCGGGCCGGTTAATTATGCAAATTGGCACCTAACGTAATGCTCGTTAATTAAACCACGATGGCGCGTTTTATATTTACAGGTGGGATGGAAGGACGGCCGGGCGACGGCGCCATATTGCTGCCCACGCCTTCTTCTTTCAATCTCGATGCCGGCCGTGCGAAAGGCACGACCGTTTGTAATTCATTGCAAAAGCGCTATGTTAAACTACATAGTTATCAAAATAAAATATAAATAAACTTGATGGTAAACATTGTAAAGATAAACGCGTACGTATTTAATATTTTGCGATTTGTTTCACGATAGTAAAAATATTATCACTGACGATTACAGAGATAATTATTGAGATTAGAGAGAAATGAGAGAGGAAATAAGAATTTTTCATAATTTTTTTCTTTTTTTCCTTCTTTCTTTTTTTCATTTAAAAGTCGAATATTTTAACTATGCAATCAGAATTATACTTATTGCCTCGAGGATCTGTTCGATTTCGTGTTGGCGGATGTTGGTTTAATCGACGACAACTTTCGGCATCCAGATTCCAGAGCAGACAGCCTACTCTAAACAGAACTGGCTATTCCAGGCGCTTTCATTAGGGGAAAAGTTAGTGAAAGATAAAACTTGTTTCTTTCTCTCTCTCTCTTTCTTTCTCTCTTTCTTTCTTTATTTTTATACGTGTTTATCCTATAAATATTATTTCAATTGATCACCCGGATTAAAAATTACACGATGTTTTTTCTTTCCCGCGTTAATCTAGAATTTGATAAAAGTATTTATTTAATTTAAAAAATTGACTTCGTCTTTAAACATTGTGGAAATTCTTATATTATTTATTTCAACGTAAAATTTATACGTGTGTATATATATATGTATAAGTATGAAATAACGAAGAGGTGCGAAAATAAGCTACCATTTTGTTAAGTTTCTCGTCATTATACTTTCGCCTTGGTCGTCCTTTACTTTCTCGACTTCGAAAAGAGAAAGAGAAGGATGTAGAAAGACAACGAGGAAGAGAGAGAGAGAGAGAGAGAGAGAGAGAGAGAGAGAGAAAGAGAAAAAGAAAGAGAAAAAGAGAGAGATGGCTAATGCTCGCGAACATATGTAATTACACAGTTACGATTTTACGATTACGCCTGTTGTATTTATGGGCCACTAAACGCCGATCGTAGTGTGAGACGATCGCAAATAACGGTCCGTGTCGATGTTTATGTGATTCTTCGCGCGTACCTATTCGATTCTCCTTTTGGAGTCGAGGGGAAATGAAAGAAAAAGAAGAAAAAAAGAAAAAAGATAAAGAAAAGAAAAGGGTGGGTGGGGGAGTGTGTGGAGGAAGAGAAAAAAAGAAGGAAAAGGAGAAAAAAAGATAGAAACGGACTTGGAGATTTACGAATTTCGTGGAAGGTGAAAAGATATGAAAAAGTGAAACTACTTGTCGAGGAGTTAGCGGAGACGATTTGCGAGTAGTCCTTCCTTCGATTTCACCGGCTCGATCCTCGAACGTCGTTCGAACGCGAGGCTCGTAAGGTCGGGCACGAAGGTCGAGCATCGGCACCGCGATGACCTCCTCGATCCTGGCACGACGTGCACAGAGGTCAAACGCTTCGTAGGCGTTCCAAGAATTCACGGTGATGCTCGAAGCTCGCTGGATATCGGCTATGGCTGTTCTCGCCAAAGGGAATCTCTCTGTACTCTGCTCGATGGAATAAGAAAAGGAGGAAAACAGCGACGACGACAAAGAAGAAAATAAGATGAAGAAAAAGAAGAAAAGAAGAAGAGGAAGAGGAAGAAAAAGAGGAGGAGGAAGAAGGAGAAGAAGAAGGAGAAGATGAAAAAGAAGAGGATGAAGAGACGATGATGTTCCTTCTAAGGCGTTACTCGGCCTATACTCGTATGAATATCTAAGCATTTACGTCTACTATATCTACGTAGATATACGTATATAGAATGGATACATTGGTGTGATAAACGATAACGTTCTTTCGCTACCATCGTCATCATCATCGTTCAACCACCATTGGTAATTTATACTCTATTGTCGGCCCGTCATTCCGCGTGACGTCTTCATTCGTGTACCTTCGATAATCGAGATACGTTCGCCCACGAAACCCCGAAGTCTTTACCTTGGAGGGTCTCACAATGATCGAGATAAAAGATTTTTTGAATATTCCAGTTCTCTCTCTCTCTCTCTCTCTCTCTCTCTCTCTCTCTTTATCTATCTTTCCGTATCGAGAAAAAGCTTTCGAAGGATAAAGTCGACGACGATGATCGTTCCATGAGTTTAAATCGACGCCTTCGTTTCGAGCTTTCATTGCCTTTGAAATTCTCAACGATATCTATGGTGTAAGTGAGCATATGAATTTCTCGCTCACAAGACCGGAATTACTCGCTTTGCCGTTGAATATTCATCGAACTAGCGTAATGGGTGAACCGGCAAACTGGGAAACCAGGCAAAGTACAGTAATGTCTCTGACTAATCGTCGTAGCTCGGATGAAAGAGAAAAATGATTTCAATCGATTCTAGACGGAGGCGTCAAACGATCGTACTCGATGGCCTCGAAATTAGCATCGACTTTAGCGATTTATAGACGACTACGTCGCACGTCCACCATTTTCTAATTCGTTTAGAGAGAATAAAGAAGAAGAAAAAGAAGTATAAGTGTTGCTCGTTTAGGAATTCTTTTCTTCAGCTGGATTTCACGCGTCTATTTTGTTTCCTTTCTTTCTTTCCTTTTTTTGCTATTTCTTTTTATATTCTTTTTTTCTCATCGCCGTTGAAAGAAACCGTAAAAGTTGTTTTTGAACGATGACAATAATATTTTTTCATCTAGCAGGTGACAAGGAACAACCGGGTGGGAGAATATACGCTAAAAGCGTTGAGTCTTTGTTGATTACAATGTGACCCGTAACTGACAATGTGTTCACGGTTCGTGCGCTTATGCATCGCGACGCGACGATGGCGCACGTTGAATTTACTACGGCCACGGTGTAGACAAGGAAGAAAAAAAAGAGAAAGAGGGAGAGAGAGAGAGAGAGAGCCGAAGGGGCCACTCACGTGAGAGGGCCGTGCTAAGAATAATTGCATAATAGCGTCGATTCCCATAGATACCATCGAATTATTTTGCACTCGTACATGAAACCGTTAATCATCGTAGAAGGAAATCTTTTCTTCTTATAAACGATCAAAAATTCATATCAAGAAATTCTAGGTTTCTCATAATAATAAACGAACAATAGTGTAATTGACTATTTACAGAGAATTCAATTAACACCGTAACAAACGTGTAATACGTTGTTACGGTGCATAGATACGTATGTACGTACGTATGTACAAAAGTTCGCGTTTACAGTTAATTTACTCCTTTACAATGTTTATTCGAAAAACGCTACCAGTATGATTTCGTTGTTCATCAGATCGGTATAATTGTGAGTGCTCGTGATTTCCCACGTTTGTCGCTTAATTGACATCTTCCTGATAATTAATTGTACTTTAAGATAAGACCTAAAATCGTTACGAAAAGTCGACCAACGCCATCGTGTCTACCGGAGAATCGGATAAACGAAGAACAGGCAACAGGATCGTTACTCTTCTCACGGCACTCTTTTTCTTCTTCTTTTTCTTCTTCTTCTTCTTCTTCTTCTTCGGTCGTGTTTGACCGTTGCGCGTTTTGCGCACCGTCGTGTGATTTACGCGGTCATTTGTCATCATTACGGAGAGAGAAGTCCGGTACACGCGGTTGCTGCTTCGCGATCTTTTTCAACGCCCACGCTCTCGCACTTCTCTTCGTACTTTCCAACAGTCTATTGTTGTTTCTCACGATCCAAGATACGCTCAAAGATTTTTTTCGAAATTCTCATACAGATCGGATTATTACTTAGAAATGTATCGTTCAGGTACCTTGTTCAACCATTAAGCCCATGTTGTTGCAAAATTATAACGCTAAGTGAAATATCGGAACATAGCTCGGTACAATCAGATATACAATCGAGGAAATTATATTTTTTTTTATATCGTTTTCAGAGATTGAAGTAATAATTATAACTCGGGCATTAATCGACATTAATTTTCTCTTGTATATTTGTATAACCATATAATTCATTGTCTTTGTATATCTTATTGATTAATTTTATTAATCAATTACATGTGAAAATCGGATCTATTATTAAATAGGAATTAATGAATAATCATTTCTTTATCGTTGAAAGAGTTATACAAAGTTTGGCGAATATCGTTGGCTGCCATGGTAACTACAGTGTGTAAATGATAAAATCATTTATACAATATTTTATCTGATTGATTTAATACTCCGAGGAAAAAGGAGTTATTCCAAAATCGAGAAGTAGATAAATCGTCTTCTCTCACCCGAGAGAACGGTAGATTCACCTCGATACATCAAAATCTTTAGGCCTCTTCGAGACTCGCTCGTTTAATAATATACGATTAAATGAACTTATTAAAATAATATATATATAATCTTTTTTAAGTATTTACTCAACACAAGTATGATATTATTATTAATTTCTAAAAAAAAAGAATCATTACGCATCGTAGAGTTTTAAGATCTCGTTTCAATTTAGCTGATTTATTAATTCATTAAAAAGATACAGGTTGTGTATAAGAAACAAAAACAAAAAAAAGAAGAAGAAGAAGAAGAAAAATAAAAAAAAAAGAAAAAATGTGCGACTACTCGTTTGCTCCTCGGACAGGACCTTCGAAGGAAAAAGATAGAAAGAGAATCGTAAATATAATAGATTCTCCTTTCTTGTCTGCGAACGTAAGTCGGTGTTCGTCGAGATTGCACGAGTAAAGCTGGGAGGTCCGGAGGTCTCAAAGTACGTTAGTTCGAGAAACAACGTTATTCCTGGGGACGCTTACAAGCCCGTCGTGGCCTTTACCGAGATTATTTGCGGCGGTAAGATCGTTAAATTCTCGGACGTGTCCAAGCGTCGCTTCTAAATTCAATTAAGTCCCTACGTGATCGAAGAAACAAATGAGGAGATGGCTTTACCCTAACGGCGAACCCTGTGGCGACGTTTATAGCGCGGCTTTCTTTTATCCGACGCTCTTCATATTCCAAGAACGGCATTTCGGGTTGAACAAGGCGGACGTCTTCGTATAAGAATAAGAGGAATCACAGGATATCCTCGAACTGAACCTTCCTTACGATAAAATTTTATTTACTTCCGAACGGAATCAAAAAATTTTTACGATGGAATACAAAATTTGTTCTGGCTGTTTTCTTCTCTCTCTCTCTCTGTTTTTATTCGAAGTTTCATCGAGAAAATTCAGAAAGGTTAGATTTTGATAAACGTTGAATCTGTTCACCCCGTCGAAGGAAAAACCGATCACGTTTTCTATCGACTTCTATTCTATTTTCAACACGCTTCGCGATAGATATCGCGAGGCTTACCAATAGCATAGAATTCCTCTAGAGGCTCATTGTATTTCAGTACGTTCGATGGATTAACAATAGGACGAGGAGAAAGAAAATGATACTCCCGTCAATACGAAGTCACGCGTTCGAATAAGTGACTCTCTCGATTTGGAAACGATCGAGTCGCATAACGGTGAGATTCAATGGGCTACGTGATACATCGCTTATATATACATATATAACACATATATATATATATATATATATACACCACCACTTGGGTGTTCTTAAAAGACTTTTATCCTTCTTGATTCCTCGATTTGTGTTTATTTTACATCGTTTCGAGCTATTGTCAACTCGATAATCAATTTTATGTAGGTTTGTTAATAGTTATCCTCGGGTAGATCATCGATCCTTCTTTTCTTTAAATTCACTTCGTGAATCTTAACTTTCTTAAGTTATATACCTTAAGATAGAGTTAAGAAAGAGTTTCGATTTTTCTCGTCGGATCTACTGTACGTCTCACCGATAAAATGTATTCTTAGGTACGCGTCGGCCGCGGCGTCATGTATCACTGGCTAATCGTCTTACGTAGCGTGTAACTAATTAATCGGCGGTAATTCCAGACAGCAGCGACGGGAAAGGATCTCAAGCGAGAGAGGTAGGGTGTTTCTCTTGGTGTGTTCGACCTATAAGTACGAAGACGACGTCACGCGATCGTGAACGTTCGTTACCTTCCGGCTAGCAGAAACTATCCCTCGAGTTTCATTCAAAGTAGATGAGAAAGCACGATAGAGTAACTAACGGATTTGAAAAAGAAAAAGAAGAGAAGAAAATAAAAATGCAAAAATAAAAGAAAAAGGAAAAAAGAAAAAAGATTTTAACGCTTTCCATCTCGTCTTTCTAGTCTTCGATCGAGCGCTATCACTTTCTCCTCGTTGCATTATCGTTCGTTCTCAGAATATACACAGAAATTTTTCTACTCATTTCCGTTTTACTTAACGTTCTATTACGTAATTTGAAAAACAAGCAAAAGAAAAAAAAACAAGAAGAAAAGGAAAAAGAAAAATTAACGAATCGAATGAACTCGTAAACGTTCTAGGATATTTCCTATATATGAAGTAGAAGTAATAGATAAGCAACGATCGATCTAGCGTTATATTTTCTCGTATTCTTTATACGATCTATGGGATATCGAGATGAAAATTGATCGACGTTTAATTTATTTTCCCCTTCGTAATTATCAAATGTGACAATTTGTTATGACAGTAAGTTTATCTTATCTCTATCGAGGGAAGATACGCACCACCTATATTTCTTGCGTTTATCGCTATCAAAATATTGGATCGATGGCTTCTTTTTCGAGGATCGACATCATAAGGGTGGCGCTCGAGAGAAAACAGATCGTCAGAGACACCCTCGTCAACGTATCGCGAATATAGCGTGCGACAACGTCTTGGCCGTAGGGTTTTAATTACTTTAGACAAATTCGAAACCAGAGACTCTCGCGATGCTGGTGGCCCTCTCGTGTTACCTCGGGCCCGATGTCTTGTACTCGTTAGAAGCTGGCCAGCCGGTGGTATGCGCCGTTATGCTGCTGCCGAGACGCTGACTGGTTTATTCGCCGGAATCACAAGTTTTGCCTCTCGGGGAAAAGAAAATCGTAGGTAAAGGCTAAGCACGTTTTGGCGTCGTCTTACGTCGGATCGAATTGCTTAGTCTGGATCGACATTCGCCTAAATGGTCTAACCTCGATGTTCTTGCATTCGATATCGATTGGATTTCAATAAATTAACATTTGAAAAATGCGTTAAGGTTTTGGATTTAGTTTACTAACGTTGTTTGCCGAGCTTGTTCCGTATGAATTGTCGTTGCATCATAGGGACAAGAAAAGATATCCAGTTGTAAGAGATTGCAAGAAATAGCATATATATATATGTATGTATATGTATATGTATATGTATGTATGTATATGTACGTATATATATGATGCGATACAATACAACAGGAACACCCGTGAAACGTAAATAGGTTTAAGGATTTTGCAGTCATGTGACTCGCGTTAGATCTAAGGGAGATTAGGCCGACTGGCGTCACCTAATGCCGTGTACGATTACACGGGTTTATAACTACGAATCTTCTTAACGACGAGGAAGTATCTCTGTTTTACTTGGTCATTCATAATACCTAGATTTATGGCACGCTATTGGGGCGACTGTGTTATCATATACCTATGTATTCTACGGTTTACAAATCGAATGAACTCTCGATCGAGGACTCGATCAAGCAATGAAATAATATCGCATTTATAACGAACTCAATACATTTCGTACTTTCAACTTGGCGATACTCTCCCCGACTTATCACGCACTAGTAAGCTATCTTTGTTCGCTCGCGACGTTTCCCGCGGGCAAAGTTACTTGCTCACTTTCAAATATGCAAATCTCGTTGCGCGCGTTATGCGTCACTGCACAGTGGAATTTCGAGCGGAAGGTCTCGCGAATGAATGAAGTTGTAGATATATATATATATATATATATATATATATATATATATAAATACATATGAACATATATACGTATGTAAGTATGTATATAAGAGACCACGGTCGCATATCCTATCGAGAAACATCGAAACTCGTTCGGGAAAAGGACTTGCCTCGCTTTTTCAAGAATTCCGATCGAGAAATCGCACGTTAGAATTTTCTCGGAACACTTAGACTCGTTATCGTAATATATATCTACCGTTCCTGATTTTTCACTTCGTATTACTTCTTCGTCATTTTCATTCTAGCTTCAATTTATACCTTAAACAATTAATTAGAGACCACCATCGGTTCGAACGTCGCCGGAGTTCGCGCTTTCAATTTTACGATCCCGTTGATTTAGATTATTGGATTCCTTACTTCTCTCTCTCTCTCTCTCTCTCTGTTTTTCCTTCTCGCAAGGTGGCTTTAGGCTTGAAACGGGAATCATGGGCGTAGGAAGGACACGATTCCAAAGCATGAAGGGGGAGGTAATGCAATACGGCGTGCACGGCCTAATGGTTCGGAAGTAATGCCATGGCGTGAACTCGAGGCACTGCCGCTCGTAAAGTAACCGTCAAGCGACCACTCTCTCTTTCTCTCTCTCTCTCTTTCTCTCTCGTTTCTCTAAGGACTTCTATTTGTAAGCACGTCTTACCGTACGTTGTATCGTGCAACTGTCCTTAACCCGGTGCAACGTCGTCGTCGTCGTCGTCGTCGTCGTCGTCGAGTTTACTTGCGTCGTCGTTACTCTTACCACCCTCTCCCTGCTCGCGATGTTGTTCTCGCGTCTCTCGCCTCGTCGATCTTCACCCTCGCTCTTTTACCTCGCTCTGTCACCTTGAAAACACACGGAATGTGGTATGCGAACGAACTCGGAGAAATTCTCAATTCCCCAGTTGGATGTCGTAGATAAACAATTCCATGATGTTATTAAAGAAATAAGAAGAGCGGGATAAGAAAATATATAGAAGTGAAAGAGAAAGAAAGAGAGATAGACAGAGAGAAAGAGAGAGAGAGAGAGAGAGAGAGAGAGAGAGAGAGAGAAAGTTATAAGAGGCTTCAACCAATTTTTGGGGTGTGGCTTGAAATAAGGTTTCGTGAGCATGAATCGAACACGCAAGGGGAACGCGATAATGATCGTGCGTGTCTTTAAACAAATCCTTTTTTCCTTTTCGAGGAAAAATCCTTCGAACTGAGCTCGAAACGAGAGGGAGAGGTAGAGAGTACAAATTATAGTCGAACGAGAAGTGTATTTTTGTACGTTGGGTTAGGAAGGGTTTTACCTTTGAGCATGGAATTTCGCACGATCCCGATGCGCTTGGAAAAGGGTCTCGTCGTCGTTTTCGTCGTCGTCGTCGTCGTCGTTCTCTCTTCGAGTAGATAGATAGGCGCGAAAAGGGACGAGCAATGCGTCTCTGCCAGATGCCACGGCTCGATCTGTCCTTAAGCCGTGTGCTGCCGATGTGCCGCCAGTAGCAAAGTGTTTACTCTCTCTGTCTCTCTCTCTCTTTCTCTCTGTGTATCTGTATCTCTTTCTTCTTTTTTTACTCGTTCGTACTCGCTCGTGCGCGCGGCGGCTATCATAGGCGAAGCCGGTGATAAGAGGAGAGCTCGTTCGCTGTCCACCGAAGGCTGGGAGATTCACGATCGACGGCACTTAAGCGGTTGGAAATCTTGAAAGGCGGATCAATGGCGCCGCGTGGACGCGATAGATCGGCCGCTCGCTTTTAAATCGTCCGTTTCGCGCCTTCGCCAAGCACACACTACATTCTTTTATTTCCTTTCGCCACCATCTTAACGTCCTGACGTCGATCCATGGTGTCCGAGGGGTAGCCACCGATTTTATTCTACCGATATCGTGGATCTTTCTATTTTCGGAACGACTCCGAAATTATCTCCCTGCGAACATCGTACCTTCCTTGCTACGAGAAATAAATCTGTCGTGTGAATAAGTGAGAGAGAGAGAGAGAGAGAGAGAGAGAGAGAAACAGAGAAGACGATCTTTAAAATCGATAAGTTCCATCAATGAGAGCAAAAAACGATGGTGTAACGGGGCCACAGCCTCGTCCTCGATCGATCCAACTTTTCCCACAGTTACAAAACGAATCCACCGACCTCTAGTATTAAAACAACGCGCCAACAGGGTATCGTTTTCCGTAGTACAGTGGCGATCGTCCTAAATTGATCTCGACAGGTCTTTCGCGAGCTCTTTCGAGAAGTCGTGCGAGGGTGCCCTTAGATCGCCAGCCTTCTAACGGTAACGGACGCCTCTGTATTATCCTCTTCTCTCGTTCCCTTCTTTCTCCTGTAACTTAACACATCTACACGTATATTCTACACACACACACACACACACACACACACACACACACACACACACACACATACACATACAAAAACACGGACGCTTACGCGTACACATATACCTACACGATAATTCCAAGTGCGACCGCATTTCTGCGCTAGATCCAATCTATCGTTGACCTTGCGGTACGGACCCAATGTGTAACGCGAGATCCGTGTCCCATATGCGGGTGTAACACGCGTTTCCTTTTGCTTCGAGCATCGAAAGGACGCGAGGACTCGAAATTGCCTGTCTACTGAGAGTACTCGTGTACTATCTCTCTCTCTCTCTCTCTCTCTCTCTCTCTCTCTCTCTCTCTCTCTCTCTCCTTTTCTCTTTATCGCTGGTTCTCTTCTGTGCATCGACGTGTCAAATACCTGCTCCGTTCGAGTTAGCACGCTGCGGTTTCGCGTTTCGGGTCGACGGAGCGAGAGAACTCACGTCCGTGTGGTGCCTGCTAACCCTGAAGACCTTCTTGGATAGAACGGATCGAGAGAAGTTGAGACTTTCGGAATCGAATATTCTTTCGAAAGTCGTGCGCCTATTTCGAGTAACCAAGGGAATATCGACGAGAATTATCGACGATTTAACGACGTTGGATTAACTAACAATCGATCTAAGGTGTTCCATCTGCATATTTTCTTTTCTTTCGTTTATTATATCTTATATTCCTTTTATTCGTCTTTTCTTTTTAGTTTTACTTTTGCTCTCTTTCCTCGTCGATTTTGTGTAAGACGATAGAACGATAGAACGATCGAACGATGGTTTTGGTTATAGGATTATGGTTGTTTAAGGATTACGAATATTTCTGGAAGTACGTGTTTACGCGCGTATATTCGAGGATTAGTCGTGCGAGGAAAGAAGGATTCAGGTAGCCCGCGTGGATTCTAATCGGTGAAGTTGAAACGATCGTTAATCGCACCACGCCATTTTACCGCGCTTTATGCCGCGCGAATCGAGATTACCAAGACGATGCTCGAAGCACGTAGGACGTAATCTCGTTTATCGTAAAGAATGTTCTCCTCTTAATCGCGAGAAAACGCAAATTGCGTGTCACATATTTTTTTTTCCTTTCTTTTCCTCTCCTTTCTTTCTCTTTTTCTTTTTCTTTCTTTTTTCCTGTTAATAATAATTACTTTTACTTCGTTATCTACGATCTAATCTACGAGTCACGATATCCTTTCTATTTTATCTCAACCCGATTGGGATTTATAGTCGGAGAGGGAGAAAGAAATACTCAAAAGAAGAAAAAGAAAAAGAAAAAGAAGAAGAAGAAACTAAAGGAAATATTTTGTTTTTTTAAAGCCGTCGAGCCGAATTCGTTCCATTCCAGTCGAAATAAAGAAACATCTTTAGAGCATGGGTGGTTATCGCGTGGTAAACGTAAACAGGATCGCTTGGACGAGGTCAATGTTCTTCACGTTGGCTCTACACAATTCCATCCAACTGGTTCGGCAAAGCGAAAACGAGCAAGACCGATCGCATGCCTGATATTTTTCGATCACTATCTTCAAACAAAATATTTATTGATAATATATATATATTTTTTTTATATATTTCGAAAAATAATATAATAAGTAGAATATAATAAAAAAGACTTCTCTCTCTTTTTCTCTCTTTTTCTTTCGTCAATTAAAGAAGAACAGATCTCGTTTAGTTTGGTTAAATTTTATGAAAAAATTTGTTTAAAGACTATCTAAGGAAACAAGATGAGATTCGATGTCAACGTCGAAATCCGCAATACGGTCGGGCTGTGCCTTCGACCTCGTTTTATTCCGCACACCTGGCCTCTTCGAGAATAAGGAACGATCTCGTTTTACTCATTTAGTAAACACGTTCGATATATCCAACTTTATACCAGTCCTCTCATGTTTTTCGCCGAGTTATACTTATACACGAAGAAAAGTTTCTCTCTGGTTTCTATAAACGTGCCTAGAACCAATCGACTTTGCATATCGTACTACCGAATCGGGTGATATCGGATTGACGTTGAATCGAATCCTAATGATTATTCATCGCACCATTATCGTTATAATGGTAGAGAGACGGTGAATTTTAAGAGCTCGATCATCGGATATTTTCGTCTCTCTATAGACCCACACCCCCTCTCCTTTTCTTTTTACGACTACGTTAAAACGATGGACCTGATTCTTTGTATTTTTTATTTTCTTTTTTTCTTTCGTTCCTCTTTGATTTCTTTTTTATCCTTCTTTCTTCTTATTTTTCTTTCTTTTTCTTTTTTTTTCTTTTTCTTTTTTTTTTTTTTTAATCGAATAAAAAAGATCGCCACCACAAGTTACGATATGCTAAGTAGTGTACGACGATAGAATCTCTCGACAAGGCGTAGTGTAAACTTACACGCCTTCGCTATGTGCTCTCATTCTTCATTATCTTATCGAACGTAACTTCCTACGAGAATAGGACCTCTTTTTGCTATCCCAACTGCGCAACTGCGCAAATAATGACTACAACTCATATCCGAGGTCATTGCTTAGGAACATTATTATTATTAATGAAAAACGATCTTGTACTTCTTCATTTATTCTTGATATCTTTTTTGTTTCTCCCTTCTGTTTGTTACAATCGTCAACTTTTAAAATCGTACTTTGCAGTTTTAGAACGAGTACTTGGTAGTATTGAAAAAGAAAACCTTTGCCTTTTCGAAGATATACGTTCGTGTCGTTGTTACTTTGATCTTTTGAGAAGTTACAACCGACGAAGTTTAACACCGTCGTTTCTTTGGGTTTCTCGGGTGTGAAATATGTCGCACATTAAGAGCCGGTATAAGGAGGGCAATTTTTGGAGCAACGTTGAAAATAAGGCAACGAGTAGAAGAAGAAGAAGAAGAAGAAGAAGACGGAAAAGAAGAAGCAGGAGTAAAAGCAAAAGCAAAAGAAGGAGAAGAAGGAGAAGGAGAAGAAGAAGAAGAAGAAGAAGAAATACGAATGGTACCGCCCTGAGACCTTGTGGCCCAGAAAATCCCAAAAGAACTGGGTCCATTTTGCGTGGGAGCTCTTGCTCAAGGCTCTCGCTTTATTATGTCTGGTATAACTGTACGTACCGATGTTCGATCGTCTCCGAAGGAACCCTTTTTCTTTTCTTTTTTCCCCCCTCCTCTGTATTCGCCACTTTTCGACTCGTGTAAACATCTTGGAACTCGAGTTTAAATTATCCTTACCCTTGGTAGAACGTAAAAGTATATATATCTTTCGATTAAAAGGATTAACAGCCTGACTGCAAAAGAATTCTCTACGAAAATCATGCCTTCTACGTAGAATACAATCACGCGAGGAGACGGAAAGAGAAAGAGAGAGAGAGAGAGGGACAGAAAAAGAGAGAGAAAGATGAAAAGAAAGAAAGAAAGAAAGAAGGAAAGAGTGAGTTATAAATTTGATGGCGTTAATGATAAAGTTGCATTCACAAGGTCGCATTAAGTCGAGAAAGAACAAGGGTCCCGCGACTAAATAGAGAAAGAAAAAGCACCGTGACATCGGCACGCAGATCTTAACGATAATACACGGAAACTCTTAATGGCTTCTTTTTCTTTCGAACGCTAAAAGCAACTCTTTGTTATCATTCTCCGATAGATATATGCACCATTTTTGATTATACTTTTCTTTCTAATCCAAACGTCTACTCTTGAAATTCGCGTTTCTTTTTCTTCTCCTTTTCCTTCTTCGTCTTCTTCCTCATCTTCTCATTCTTTTTTCTTTCTTTTTTTTTTACATACAATACATCGAGCATCTACCCTTTTAATAGCTTTACGTATTTATATTCAACTGGACGATAAAAGTGTGATATAAAGGACAATCGTTTTTATCTTCGTTCGTTTTCGCCGGCACATTAGAATGATTTCGTTGAAGCATTAAAAAAAAAAAAAAAAAAAAAAAAGAGAAAGAAAAGAAGATAAAATGAAAAGAAAACAAGATGAAATATAACGATAGAAACGAATTAAACAAGAAGAGAGAAAAAAAGGATCGATGGTGATTCGATCCAGAGTACGAATGAAGCCATTACGAATTCCAACAGTTGAATTCCGTGAATCGGCGCTTCCACAGCATGACACCCTGATCTTGTCCTTCGTCTCTCTATTTGGTGCGGTAGCGTAACGGATTGTCCGCGCCCGTAACGACGCGCCGTTTGCCGATTTTTATTGGCGAACTCGAAGCCGGAATCGAGCGAGAGTATTCGAGCGAGAGTATACTCGCGCGCGCAATTACCCGACCGGCCTCCCGTCGCTTCGTGATTTATATTGGCATGAGAAACTTAAGCTTACGACGACCTTCGTTCGCCGATAGTAGAACCTCGTCGATCTTCGACGTTTGCCGTATCTTTCTTTCGAGAGAGAGAGAGAGAGAGAGAAAGAGAGAGAACAAGAGCTTAATATCGATCTCTCTACTACTGGAAAAACAAACGATCCATCTCTTCTCAAAGAATTTCTATAGGAGTTTCGCAAACGTTTATCTGAGAATGATAAAGTGTTAGAGATATAGAGAAAGAAAGAGAGAGAGAGAGAGAGAGAGATGCAGGGGGAGGGAGGGAGAGCTTACTATTCTGCGAAATCGTTGTACGGTAACGAGATTTCCTCGACCGTTTCCAATAGCAATAAGATGCAGGAAGAGCTGGGTGTGCATAGGGCAAGCTCCTTTATAGCATCCTGACCATAAACGTGAGCAGCCTTTGTCCGAGTAACAGTACTTTTGCTCATTCTCTCTCTCTCTCTCTCTCTCTCTCTCTCTCTCTCTCTCTCTCTCTCTCTCTCTCTCTCTCTCTCTCTCTCTCCTCCACGCGACGCAATAAACTTTACTCTTACTGTTATATTCTCTTTCTCTTCCTCTCTTACCACCTATATGCACATACACAGACAAGCTGAAATCTCGGCAGAGTCACACATTTTTTTTTCTTTTTTGAAATATTTTCATGCAAAACCCATGCGCCCGAACAAAGATAAAAAGTTATACTATTTAAGGGCCACTATTTATACTTTTATAATTCACGAATCTTATCCTTCTTCGGCGACGCGAATTACCATCGTCTCGTTAACTTCTCGGATCACGAATCGAGTATTACGCCTTTTATTAAACGAAGCAAATAAGAGTCCGAAATAAGAAGCATAAGTGGTGAATTCGACGACGACAACGATGGCGAAGAAACGACCCGCACGAAATGATACGGTAACGTGGATTTGCCCAGGCGACACGAGGATTACGAATGCTCGATCCGCGAACACGATATGCATAAGAGTGATATACTTCGAAGCACGACTTTCATTCCTAATTACAGCACCAGGATATAAGTATCCGAGTGGTTCCGCGTACGAGCCTTCTTTGAGTTGCAAAACTCAAAACGTTTCGTCATTAATTTTCATTTTATCCGTTGGGAGATATCGTGAAACGATGTCTTAAAAATATCAGGTTTCTACCTGTGAAAGACGACAAAATGGAGAAACTAGTGTTCCCTCTTTAGCTCTAAAATGTACTTATTTATCGGTAGGAAGGAGGAAAAGAAAACTAATGTAGTTGCATACTGATCGAGACAGTATGAATACGATAACTCTTATCTCGAGATACTTGTTCGTAAGATTGTTAAATTATTAGATAGGTTCGATATATACGAAATGGCGGTAGTTATTACCACGTCATAGTTCCGATAGTTACGTAGATACGTTCCATTTTGCGCTTATGTTTCATAAAGAAACTAGCGTTCTAGGCGATGGTTAAGAGAAGGTTAAACTAGCTACCCAGCTAGCTACTCGCTTTGAGATCGACCGCAGCTGTAGGTCTCTCTAGGTAGGTAGAAATGGCAGCTGCAGCTGTCGTTGTAATTTGCGATCCGTTGCCCGTTTCACGTCGCGTTCGTGAGCGCGATAGAAAGAGGCGGAAAAGGAGGAGGAGGAGGAGGAGGAGGAGGAGGAGGAGGAGGAGGAGGAGGTTCGAAAGATCGAGACCTCGAAGCGTTGTTGGGCTTTAGCATCAGCTTTAGCATCAGCACCACCATCAGCTATATTCTTTCAACCCGCCGATGTTGTTGATCGATACAGCAAATTCTTAGAACGTCGTCGAGGTTCCTTAAATGTAATCTATCTACGACGACGTTAAAGAAGAACTAAGTAAGATCTACTCGAGATAGTTGGAATTATTAGACTATTACTCGCAAAAAGATCTCGCAAGAAGGAAGAAACTAACAGATCGATCTTCTCTTACTGTTATTTAGAAAGTGCCGGCACGTGTTTCACTACTCGAGTTTCAAGAATCACGTCGTCACGTCGAAGTATCGCACCGAGCATCAATGCCAGGCAAAAGCAACGAAGTGACTTTTTCTTAGGGTAAGTAATATCTCCGGGTCGTGTCGTAACCCGAGAACCACGTTCCACATTCCATTGTCGATCCGAAAGATCTGGACCAAGAGACACGTCGAAAACCGTGAAACTTACAGGGATTTACATATTCAAAGAGATGACCCGACGACGTACCGCGACTCGTTTTTGCTCGTGTTCTCGTTTAATTAGTAAGAGATCTTGATTCACGCCCAGTATTTCGCACGTGCCACTTTTTAACCCGAGTTCAAACGTATGTCCGATTATTTTTCGGATTAGCGTAGGATAGGTGATTGAGAGGAAGATTTTTACGCGAGAAGGAAGAACTCGCGTACGTTTACACTTTTCATTTTGTTCGTTTGTTTTCTTTTCTTTTTCTTTTTTTATTTTCTTCTTCTTCTTCTTCTTCTTCTTTCTTCACGCAGGCTCGTCACTCTTTATATTTTCGTTCGACGGATTGAACATATAATGGAAAGAAAGAAAGAAATAATTCATTGCTATAAATCAGTACACCCGATTGACGATGATATTTATCGAATGATCGAAGCGAGATCGCGACCGAGTCATGGCGATGATCGATTCGAACGTCGAGTAACCAAAGCACCTTACATCGCGGTGCCACGTAACCGCGTGGGCAGTTCGCGATAAACCATTAACGTTATGTACGAAGATATTACGAGGCTCCGAAGTCTATTACATAAAAGCAAAGACACAAAGCTCGACGATCGCCCACGTATCGTGAGTTATATACACACATATATATATATACATATATGTATATATGTATGTATATACTTATATACATAGTTATACCATGGTACACGAGTACGTTAGTGCGATATAATTCTGTATGGTAAGCTTGCTCATTAAGAGTGCTGGTCCAATTACGCGAATCCGTCGATCGATCGAACGACTTCGATCCTATCGATCTTTCCAAGAAAGAAAGAGACAGAAAGACAGAGAGAAAGAGAGAGAGAGAGAGAAAACTCCCTCTCAGGAAGTTCAAGATATAGTTACATCGTTGATTTCGATTCCTCTTCCTGTCCCCGAAGATAACGAGAAATTTATACTCGATCCGACAACACTTTCACTTTATATATAAGAATGATTTTCGACGACAGCCTTTAGATTCATCTCATGCATCTGATAGTATATATTACGTGACTTGATTTTTCATTCCATCGTTCAAATACTTTAGATTATTACATTTCTCTCTCCTGGTAGAATACAAAAAAAAAAGAAAAAATCTATCTGACCATTTCCGCGTCTACTGGTAACAGAAGACGATAAGCATAGTTCTCGATCATCCTCGGGCGATAAAAATCATTCGTTTCGCACGAAAAATAGCATGTTTCGCCGTAAGCTATCTTCTTATCTTCTCTCTCTCTTTTTCTCTTTATCTATCCCACTGAAGGTTAAAGTAAAAGATAGAAGAACAGTAAGGGAAAGGAGAAAAAGAAGGAGAAGAAGAAGAAGAAGAAGAAGAGGAAGAAGAAGAAGATAAATAATTTCGCAGAAAACGTACGAGTCAACGTTGTCGTTGTCGTCGTATCGAATCGTTTCGTTCCCCTCGATTTCATTCGAGCGACGGACGATCCCAACTATGTCGCCGGTCTCCGGAGTGATTTAACTCCGGGCAATTAAAGCGTAGCAAAAGCGAAGAGATTGCCGATAGTTACGGCAATGGGGGATATCTCCCCGTAGCCGCAAGAAAACTTATCAACATTTAAAAAGCGGTAATAAGTCGACTGTAAAAAGCACGTCGTTGGAGTCTATCCCTTCGTACGAGAAAACGAAAGGAGTTTGAGCAGAGGGCATCGAGATTACCGTTTTCCAGTCTTCCTTCTCAACAGAGACGCAGAGAAAAGGGAAGAAGATCAAGTGAGGAGTAAGGATGAGAGGAGGAAAGAGGATAACCCGAAGAAGAGGTTTCGAGTTGAGTTTTCTCGTCTCTTTGCGAGCCGAAGAGAGAATAGCAAGAGAGAGAGAGAGAGAGAGAGAGAGAGAGAGAGAGAGAATCTTCCAGCGAGTAGAATTAACGGGCAATCTCGCATGATAACCATTAATTGCGAAGCGCCGAGCGAATACCTGGATATTACAAATCGTTTATGCTCAGAACCAAAGTCCCTCATCAGATAATTTTTATGTAGCACGATAGGGACACGAACAAGTAGACAATAATAAAGGGAGGTAAGGAATAATAGAGAAGAAGGAAGAGAGACAAAGAGAGCCTGAAGGAAACTTAAGAAGAGGTAATCGAGGTCTCTCTCTCTCTCTCTTTCTCTCTTGTCTTTCTCAGAAAAAGGAAAGGGTAGGTTCTTTGTTGATAGGCATTATCGATGGTAATAATCACGGTGACCTTCGATCATCGTTAAATTCTAGGATTCCTTTGATCCCTTGATCGTCTACACGTGTTAACATATCCTTCTATATACTCATCTCTTCGTCCAACTTGGTATAAAATATAAAAGAGATAATAAAAACGAGCGAGTCGAATTCTCGAAATATCGATCCGTAACGATCCGTCTCTTAACCGAGAGATTTTTACGTGGTATTCGTAAGAAAATATCAGAACGGCGTACGACGAGCGTCCTTATCGCCATCGTAGTAATCGTCGTCATCGTCGTCGTCGTTGTCGTCGTCGTCGTAAAAAGACCAAGCATTCGGAGAATCCGAGAAAGTAATGCGTACGGTAAGGGGTTAATTCGTTTGCGAATTATCCCTCGTAAATAGGTCTGCCCTCTTGACCGCAAATCGTTAGGCTCGCTGATGAAAGGGTAATGAGACGTTAATGTATTAAATATATCAAAGTATATGGAGAGAGAGAAAGTGAGAGAAAGAGAAAGAGAGAGAGAGAGAGAGAGAAAATGTAAAATCGACTACCGTTTGTGAGTCGGTTCTTCTTTTAGTTTCGTGGGAAAGTCGTGTAAATTACACTTCGCGTGATAAGACTCGGCAAGAATCTCTCGCAGTTCCTCTAACATTCTGGGGAAACGCAAAAAGAGATTAGCGTCGGCAGATGAAAGGAAGAGTTCGAATAGTGGGTGAAAGAGAGAGAGAAAGAGAAAAAGAGAGAGAGAGTGTGTGTGTGTATATATATATATATATATATATATATATATATAAGCGTTCAAGGATGCAAGGATAATTCTTACCTCGGTGGAACGGGCTCTTGCATGCTTGACATGTTTCGGCCGAATACACTGTTCAGACGTGTCACACGAATTTACGACGAGATCTTCCAAAGAGATTTACATGTACATACGTACTTACGTATTGTCGCTTCGAGATTGCTCCTTCTTTTCTTTTCTTTTATCTACCCGTCCATTCCTTTCTTAGAGTTCTCTTTTCCATCTCGTTTCTATAAACATAACGCTTCGTATCTCTTAGTTTCGTTTCTACGACAAGATTGTCTCGAACGAGATCGTTCGTTTTGTGAAATAAATTTTAGAGAGGGTGAAAGAGAGAGACACACACAGAGAGAGAGAGAGAGACAGAGAGAAAGAGAAAGATCGTCGTAAATGAGCTAGAGCGAACGTGGTGAAAATATCGCTTACGTCAGCATCGTCTTTGGTAGCTGACGAAAAAGAAAAGATAAAATAAAGGAAAAAAAACATACATTAACGATGTAGGTTGCTTCGCGAATATAATCTTACGGTAATCCGTTTATACGGGCGAAGGTGGATAGTAACATCCGGTGAATGTTATATCGCACGATTATGAGGGAACAGGAAAGATGCGAAGGTATCTGCTAAATCTGATTTAACGAATCAGGAAGAGATTTGCGATAACGCTTTTCATAAATAGGATCTTCTCGTACGCGAAATAACTGTATGCTACTGTACTTATGGTATTATTCGATCGAATATGTAAACTGACATGAAAATGTGACTCGTCGTTTCATTTTCTATATCGCATTTTCTATATCTATACATCGAAATATTATTTATTACTTTATTAATCGATCGATTTAACTCATTTAAACGAATTTTCGACATAATTTATACCGACTTACGTAAACGAATTTTCGAAAGGAAAATCGGAAAGAAATTTATATTTCGATACCTAGACGTACAAATTATTCACTCTCTCAATCTTAATTGCCTTTTGTATCCTAACTTTTCCTATTATTTTTCTTATCCGATTATCGTTTACATTATATCATTACTTTCCAATGTTTGTTAGCTGTCGCGCTAATTCACTTTAAATTATCGCGTTACCACGATTATTACATTATTTCGCATCTTAGATCTGATTACACATATATTAATTATACATAAGCCTGAGATATCGCAAGAATCACTGATTATTATTATTCGACAAATATTTCGCAAAATATTTTTACTTTTCTTACTGCAAGACCATAGAAATTCTACGCGTTATATCGCAAGAATCCATTGATGATTATTATTATTCGACAAATATTTCACAAATATTTTTTATTGCAAGATTATAGAAAGTAACGAGTAAATATATACACACGCACGCACACACACACACACATATATATATATATATATATGATATTTATTCCACCCTCTAGATGTCGAAATGTAAAAAAAAAGAAAAAAATGTAAGTAAAGCAGTTTGATTCGATTCGCCGAGCAGAAGTAACGCGCGAACTCGCGCGAGAATTCTCGAAAAGGAATAGAGAGCGATCTCGTCGTCGACGCGTCGTCCGTTGTAAAGCCCGTGGTAACGCGATACGTGGATCGTTCGGCTCTCCGAAGAGGAACGAGAGACCACACGCGCGCGCTACGTCAGAGAAATCCAGTGGTCGAACCCTCTCCAGCGTGTTTCCTCTCTTGCAAAGAGTAAAAAATATAAAGAGAGAAAGATAGAACGTCGTCTATCTTTATCTACCTTTCTTTTTCTCTCTCTATCTGTCTCTCTCTCTCTCGCCTCGTCTACTTCGAACAAGCCGCAGATCATCGGACGATCTTAATTATAGATTCCCGCGATAGATCTTTTTTCTTCTATTTTTTTTTCTTTTTCTTTTTCTTGTTCTTTTTTCGATTGATCAGCGATGATCCGCTCGCGATCGAGCCGCAGTCTTGTCGTTCGATCCAAGCTCGAGAACGGCGACAACTCAGACGACGACTTGCATTAGACTCGCTCGATGTGAAACTCGAGAACCGATCCTCGTGCTTTCCTACGATCCGAACGATCGATAGATCGTTCCTCTCTATCGATTCCATCTTGTCCTCGAGCGAGAAGAGTCATATCCTCCTGCGAACTCGCGTATCTCTTATCGTTTCCTCGATACGAAACTTCCAGACTTCAAACAGGAAATTTACGACTCGTTTTCTTTCCTCTTTAAAAAGAAATGGACATTTACGAAAGAGAATCGAACGTAATTATATACGCGTATATATTTACATACAAACGTGCACACATACACATTTATATATATATATATAGCTACTTATAACGCTGATCGTTTCGATCAATTTGTCAACGAGCTTGAGAACGTGAAAAGTTATCGGACGTAAATTAATTTTGTACGAGCTTGAATTCGACTACTAGCTCTCGAGCGTGTCTCGAACGTCTCGTAATTGCTTTCGTTTCGATCGTTATTTATTCGGCTACTTCGATAAACGGTCCTCTCATTGATTCGACTTTATGTAGGCCGATATTGGCCAAGCCATTCGCTTACAAGGCGATCAGGATCGTCGAGTATATATCATCGGTTGGGACCTTAATAAAGATAAACTGGATCGATACCGTAGCTTACCGGATAAAAGTAAGATCGATACATGTATATACGTAGGTCCTTACTTATATATATATATATATATTCGAGAATTTTTATTTCCTTATTTTTCCTTTTTTTCTTTTTTTTTTCTTTTGCACACTGCCTTTTAACGACCAATCGAAAATCGAGTTTCTACGAATCTCGAGTAGCAATCACAACACCCTCGTCGATTTTTCCATGTAATAATAACCATAGCCGAGTCTCGAGCTACGTGTTACGACGTCGGCAATAAAATAAATTAATTAACGCGTAAATTAAGAAGAAAGATTGGAGCGTTCGTCAATAAGACGACGGTTTATTTTCGTCGACGTAGCGTTACATGAGTATGTAATACGGTGTACGAGCCGATTGCGAGTTCTTTCTCTCTGTTTCATCGAAAGGTCACAATCGCGTTAAATACGAGCTCGTTGCGTGCGAGCGATCTGGTTCGTAAGTGCAAAACACGTTAATAAATCGCCTACGTCCGATAAATGGCGAGTGTCGCAATTCTTTGCCCAGGCTCGACTTCCATTTTGAAAAAGCAAAGAAGAAAAGAGAAAAAAGGAAGGAAAAGAGAAAAAGTAAAAACAAATAAATAAATAAATAAATAAAATAAAAAGAACAGTAATTAAAATAAAAGAACATAAGTGGGATGAGAGAGAGAGAGAGAGAGAGAGAGAGAGAGAGAGAGAGAGAAGGAAAGAAAATAAAAGGAAGAAAATATTTTAATGGCTTTTTTCGATTCGCATTTCCTCGCCACTTTATGTACGCTTTTAAAAGAGATCGTTTTTCACGAGCATGCAGTCACGCTCGTTCGTCGTGGAAAAGTATAAGCGCAGAATGCATTCCAACGTGCTTCAGGCGGTAAAAATAATTTCGACGGGCTCAAAGGAAAAGGCAAACACCGGCGACCGCGGCGAACACGTCTTCGAACGATCGTCGTTCTCTTCGTGCTCGCAATAAATCCGCTAATGAGTCATGAGTAGCTAGAAAAGCGAGGAAACCGCGTTTATCGTCCCGGCGTTTTATCTGATCCGCGTGTTCTCGATGTTTTAAAAAGGAGCAGTATGTTCGCACGTGCTTATGCTATACCACCGTGGACAAGTTATGCGTTCGAAGATAAGATCTTTCGTTTTGAAAAATTTCAAACGATAAATTTTATTACCGGAGTCACGTTGTCGCTCGATTCTATCGATTTTCCTGCCAATCGATAAACTAACAAACAAATAGATAGGCATATCCATCGTTGGAACGTATAATAAACGAACGATCAACGAACATTGATTGTATATTTTTCTTTTCCGTTTAAAAAAGAAAAAAAGAAAAAGGAAAAGAAAAAGAATTAAAAAAGGATCTCGAGAACAAATAAAGTTTCTCCAATTTTTAAAAATATCAAACGCGTGTTTGGAGTAACAAGCAAAAAAGCTATCAATGTCGAGTATAGAAGCAAAACCTTAATAGCCAGGCCTCTAGAGACTCTGTTTATGACCTAAGATTCCAACACCAAACGTCTTAACACGAGTCGGTCTTCTTCTCGCAAACGTCGAAATATATATAAATATATAAATTGCTTACCTTGACCCCGTCGACCACCAGCTTCGACCTCCTCTCTCTCTCTCTCTCTCTCTCTCTCTCTCTCTTTCTCTTAACTATCGACTTTAACTATCGCATTAAAAAAAGAGAAGAAAACAATGAGATAGACCTTTTTACCTAACAAATGCAATAATGATGACAAATATATACATATATACCTAATGTAATATGTACATATTTACATGGATATTTACTATGTTTTTTAATTCAAGTCGAACTTTTAAGTGTAATCTTGAATGATGCTACGAGACGAAAAAGAAAAATCAAAAGAAATACAAGAAAGGATTTTTCTGTTTTTGTGATCGCAACATCGACTATCGTAAGATATAGCAATTAACAAATGGAACGTAATTCTTCGACACGATTTCATCAGTCTTGAGGTTGCTTCTGGTTGCAACAAAACGCTCTTTTCCATCGCTCGTCCTCGACTTCGTCGCGGGCTATTGAGTAACGGCAATAATAAAGAGTAACATTATCGAGAGACTTTTCGTGGGTGGGCGTGAGCGATCGAGTCACGGCGAACTCGCAAGTGGGCGATGCAATTTAATGCGAAACTCAATATCGATAGATAGATACAGTCGTCTCGAATGATCTTGGAATTTGGACTTCATCGTTTCGTCCAATTCGACTATAAATGCTTAACTTGTTTATACGACGATTTTTAACGACGTTTATTTATTTATTTATTTATTTCTTGTTTATGTATAGATAGCATCATTAAATCAATCGTTGAATATTTTCATTACGCATGATCATCGTAAGATGAGATAATAATCCTATCGAGGATTATATCACATTTATGTTAGAGAGATCTTCGATCCGAAAGTTTGAGAATAAAATAATAATTATTTGTAAAAGATGAAAATGGAGGATTATACCATAATAGAAAAATATTTCAGGATAGATATTGTCATTGTTATATATTTTTCTTTGCTTCGAAGTTGGTGCGAAGGTGCACATGTGCATTCGCACGCCACGAATCCGCGAACGCGATCGAGCGCGCCTAATGCCTCTCGCTCCTATAAATCGCGACTCTATAAATAGACAAAGTGATATTTAACGCTTGACATTAAAGACCGCGCACCAACCTCTCACTCTCTTTCTCTCTCTTTCTCTTTCTCTTTCTTCCTCATTCGAGAGTATCCTTTTAAGTGTGTGTGTGTGTGTGTGTGTGTGTGTGTGTGCGTTATGAACGTCGAGAGATGTTTAACCCTTTAGGCCAGCTGGGATTTATTTTATCGATGCTGGCCCACGACTAAATCGATATTTATTTCTCCATACGAAACGTACCGCGTAGTCTTTGAACGGCACGAAAATATTCGAGAGACAGGTAATATTAATTTCTTCTTATTAACGTAACCTGTCGGTAAAGGTGTATAAGTAGAAATAGTCAGTTCATCATTTCAAATACCTAAAGAACGTCGTCATTCATTCTTGTATCTCAAAAGAAAAGAAAAGAAACGAAGAGAGGAAAAAAAAAGAAAAAGAAGAAGAAAGAGAAAGACAAAATATTAAAATTTGTCATTGTCTCGCCGAAAATATAATACAATATTATCGATACGACGTTACGCATTCTCGATAATCGATATATTTCGACGAAAATTCCGATCGATTTGTAATTCATTTGATTAGAATACAATGGCACCGTATACACCAGCCGTTTGCAACAATCTTGTAAGTACTTACCTTCGTAGTTGAGGATTATTAACGCTACGAGAGACATAAAGGAGGATGTTTCGATATTAACATACAATGATATATTACAAACTTTTCCTATAAACAATGTTCTCCAAGCACGAAGGGAGCTATACTTATGTTTCATGGGGAGGACGTGTCACAGTGCGTGCGACTTAACGAATGTTGTTAAGAAGGCGTTGAAGTCTCCGGGTTCATTCATCGCTTCGAGTATTGAATGAATCGACTCGAGGAAACATTGACCTACATTAATTCGCGTTGAAAAAACGAATTCGTTTGTATTATCTTCTAGAATGCAAATTGAACATTTGGACTTGAGAAAATTCTTCTTTTCGTTCATTAAATAGATGTCTTCTGAATAAAGTTTCATTTGCTAGCATCGAACTCAATTTCAACTTTCTAATATGTCGATCGTTTCGATCTTTCGAACTCGTTTTCTTGAATTATAAAAAAAAAATGAGAGAGAGAGAGAGAGAGAGAGAGAGAGATAAATTCGAGATACGATCGATCTGATGAATTTCAACAAAGCCTGAAAATGTCAGCATCAACACCGACTATAATAACTACTCGATTTTACAGTATTTCTTCGTTCTTTCTTCTCTTTAAGTCCCGCATCGCGAGTCCAAAGAAGACGTCCGAGAACGTCGAGCATTAAATACCATAATGTGAGTTTCATAGTTGGCGATGCATAAAATAGAAACGAACAGATACTCCGTGTTTTAGATACGCTTGAGCGTAATTTTGCGCGAGTTAAAGTTTAAATCCCTTTCGTGCCTGCATTTCATGCTCAACGCCGTTCCTCGTGCCGTTCTCTCATAGGTATAATTTCTTTAAGGAAAAGGACGCCGTTATTTACGAGCTTCGGTCATCCCAGGTATTATCCACGAATAAGATCTCTCTTTTGATTCTTTACGCGTAAGTTTAACGACTCGATCAACGGTGTTTCCATTAATTTCATCGAATTATTGGCGCGAAGAATTCGTAAAGTCACTTCTCTCTCTCTCTCTCTCTCTCTCTCTCTCTCTCTCTCTCTCTCTCTCTCTCTCTCTCTCTCTCTCTCTCTCTCTCCGTTTCTCTTTCTTTCGTATATACGTAGCAGAAGCTCGGTTTAGTAGCCTTCTTGCTGTGATATACGATCGAAAGTTCTATCGAGGTTATCTTACACGTATTTCGATCGATTATTTCAAACCTCGGTTGTATAGATGCGCAAAGAGATGAAATCTTAAAGTTCTCAACCAACAACGAAGATCGTAACTACGTCGTTCGTAATATTCTCGTAAGGTATTATGAAAGTACTTACACGTTACGAATCATGAACCTGCACTAGCAAAACCTTTCCTTATTTTATTCGAATTCTCGGCTTGAAACAATTTATTACTTCCCACAAACTCATAGATGTAACGTACACACCACAAATAAGCTCGTATTTAACTACGTTTCGAAAGATGCCGGAAATCATAACACCGAATTGGCGAATACAGTATTAAGTGGCATTTCGTGTTACCACGGCAAACTCGAAAACTTATGGAATTCCATGCGTTCCTTATAAACGTTCGAACTTGTTAGCGCGTTTAAACGACCTCACGATTGTTCAGACATCCTGTTTCTGTTTTCTCTGCAGCTGCGAGACCAGCGCGTCCGTGAAGCGTTAAGCATTCACGAATACTTCGGCAAATTACCCACGCTTGAAAAAAAAAAAAAAAAAAAGAGAAAAAGGAAAAAGTACAATACTGGTTACCACGTACGTACATACATAGATACATACATAACTACGTATGTACGTACGTTTGTTCGTTCGTTGGTTCGTAATTATATTTGCCGATCGGGCTAATTTCACATAAGTATGATTTTGCCGACTGCGAATGAGTTCTCAAGAAACGTCTAATATGATTCTATAATTATGGGAGACCGGGGCAAGTCGATAAGTTTTTCTGTTATTCATTTTTACCATTTTTGTTTGTATTAATTACTCGATAAAAAATATACCACGGTTTTACCTCTTTACGTATCGTAAGTGAAACTTATGGGATAATACATATAAAATATATTAGAAAATTTCATTCGACCAAATCAAAACGTATCGCATTTATCGTTTATCCCACTGCAAGAGGAGAAAAACTTAAAACATCCAACATCAGACCGAATCACACGTACCAGATGTATCAATGAATAATTTCAATTTATCAACTTACCCCCGACCCCACTATTAAAAAATCGCTTTCGGAATCTCTTAAATACTTATAACTTAAGCGTACCATTGAGATACGAGTCGTCACGCGATATTTTTATTCCTACAATAACGTTCTCAACCGAATTCCATCGATGAAAGGGAAAGATATATTCTCTCGGAGGAAAAAAGAGAGAAAAGATAAAAGGGAAAGGAAGAAAAAAATTGGAAAAAAATGAAAATAAAATGAAAAAAAGAAACGAATCGTAAATAATCGAGCGCTCGCATTATGCAAATTTACGGCGCCATTCCGACACATTAGCGAATACCTATCATTAGGTCTATTAACAACACCTTTGCCGTTACCACCACTATGTCCTCGTATCGCGTCGATCGATTCGGCTCAGCCTCCTTCTCAAGACGAGACTTGGATATTAATGCGCCTCCGAGTTTTCCGGATAGGCATCTTCGCGACCTGATAAATCGCCTTCTCCTTTCTACCTCTTATATACCTTCGGCTTCGATCATATACTCTATAATTACGGTACGCAACGAAAGTGTTGCGCGTAGCCCTTCGCCTTCGGCTCGGCTCGGCTCGGCTCTGCTTGCTCGCGAGAGCCGGCTGCCCACGTTCGTCGATCGGATTTTATTTTTCCAAACTTTTACGGATCGCATCGGAGGAAGAATTCCTTCGGAGAATTCAAGCGTGGAATTCATTGCTCACGAGCCAGCTGAACGTTCCTCTTCTTCGCGGTTTCATGGCGTACACCCTTCGAATTAGTCCGTGTCATCTCGTATCATCTTCGTTATTATTTCTTAACCGTGCAGGTACTTAGGTATATTATTTAAAACGCCTGTAATTCGTCTCTCGTAGTCACGTTTTTCTTTCTCTTTCCTTTCTTTTCCTTTCTTTTTCTTTCTCTCTTTCAATCCCTGTTCTCCACTCGCCGAGTGTTCTCCACTGGCCGCCATTATCCGATTCATCGGAAATTATTTCTTTGTTTCTTGAAGAAGACAACCATGGACAAGATCTTCGAAAGGATCTTTCGGAAGGATCTCCGGGAAATAAAGTTTCTGTTGGGCTCGTGTTTCTTTCGGTGTCTTGCCAAAAAAAGTGGGAAAGAAAGAAAGAAAGAAAGAAAGAAAGAAAGAACGAACGAAGGAAAGGGTAAAGAAAAGAAAAAAAAGGGGAAGGGGATAAAAGAATGGGCCCGTGGGCGGGCGACCTCGGTTCCACGTCTGCCGAAGAGATAACTTTACCATCCACGGTGTTTCTATAAATATCCATCGAGCGTGTACCACCCGGAGTTGAATAAGGTGCACACGCCCATTCCCGAGTAACGGCTAAACCCACAAGCGATTCGAAGTCGAGCCTGAAAAATGGCCAGCCTGAATAGAGCTTGTGTTTCATTCAACCGCTTCTCTCTCTCTCTCTCTCTCTCTCTCTCTCTCTTTCTTTCTCTTTCTTTCTCTTTATCTCTCTTTCATCCTCCACCGCGAACCGATGAGTTACTCGAGCAGCTTTACCGGTCGTTGACTTCGCGGAAGCAGACAAGTTAGATAAGACTCGTAATATCTCGATGTGTTACAGGTTAAACGAGATATCAAATTCACCTTTCAATAATATATTCTCCAAATTGCGTTATCCTTTTATCTTTTCCATAAAACGTACATATGTATGTACATTCGTATCGTCGAGTTTTAAGACGCGATCGTTAAAGTTAGAAAGGAAGATGAACGAAAGCCATTCTGATCGGCCGGTTTCAGGGAGATCGGAGCTGACTCTGATTGAACTCGTCGAGTCTCGCGATTCGCGTAGGAATGCAGGATGCTGCGTGCCGGTAACTGCTACAGCCGGATAGGTGAGACGACAGTTTTCCGTATAAGCGAGCGGGACGAGATAGAATGGATGCTGAACTGCTCGAAGGATCGGCTCTGGCGATATACACCATTGGAAGGGGTGAGGAGAAAGAGAGAAAGAGACTGAAAGAAATAGAAAGAGTGAGAGAGAGAGAGAGAGAGAGAGAGAGAGAAGAGAAATGGAGGGAGAAGGATGGGTCTCACGAGCGAAAGGATGAGAAAGAGAGAAGGGGTAGAAGAAGAGAGATAGATAGAAAGAGAGAGAGAGAGAGAGGCTCGACCGGGCGTCGGCGGCCGGCCTTGCAAGGACGCTCTCCCTTGCTTCTTGCCTCATGCGCATGCTCTCGACGCTACTTCTCTCGCGCTCGCGAGCGCGTTCGCTACTCGCGAGAACGTAGAAAACCGGCCGGAGCACTGGACCGTAAGCACTGGACCCGAATCTTGCGTAACTCCACTCTTCGTCTTTTCTACTTTCGCGACCTTATCCAATAATAATCGACTAAAGACTTCCATCGATATATTTCTTTGAAATAACTTGAGAAATATCTCTCTCTTTTTCTCTCTTTGTTTTTCTTTATTTTGTTTCTTTATTTCCTTCTTTCTTCTTTAATCTTTTTAAATCTTGTTTTGCTTTGAAAACGAAGAATTAATCGAATTGATATGAAAAGGTTCTGGATCGATTCTAGAAGAATATAACGTGCGGTCGCATAAGTGATTACCGAAACGGTCAGATCGTTTCTTCTTGTTACCAAGTAGAGAAAAAGAAAGAGAGAGAGAGAGAGAGAAGGAGTACCATGGCAAGTTCTTCCGTTGTAAAAAGCGGTCTTCGCCATAATGCTTTGAAAGCTGGCCTTGTTACATGGACCGTTGAGTAATATGTTGAGTAACGAGCATCGTGGGTCTCGTGGTCTCTAGCTAAAGTCATCGGTCGAGTCGTTGTTGTCGTCGATGTCGAAGGAACGGACGTAGGAAAAAGCCGAAAGCTTTGGACATTTTTCTTTTTTTTTCTTTTTCTTTTTCTTTTCTTTTATATTCTTTCGTACAGAAGTGATATCACTCGCACGTACCTATATATATATATATGTATATATATGCATACATACCATAGTTATAACCAAGCGCATAGATATTTTCCATGGACACAGCAGCCCTTGGGCAATGAGTCCGGTTTGTAAATCACGTAAATAATTATGCAGCGTATCGTAATTATACGGCCGAGTTGACACAAAAAGGATACACGGAGCCTTGACACCGTCCATTCCGTGGATCCACCGGAATAGAGACGATATTTTACCGGGCGTGCAATTAAGATAGAAATATAGTCGTAGTCGACATTGTAATGGCTTCGACGCGTAGCCCCATCGATAATACGCGTCTACGTCCGCTCGTATTAACCCTAACTGACCTAACTCGTTTTACGATCGACGATCGTGCCTATGCTTTCGAGAACATGCAACGCGAGCACGACCGTTCGTGTTTCATGAATTCGACGATTTTTAACCTTTCCCTTCCTTTCGATTTATTCGCTTGAAATTTTGTCAACGTTCGAAGGAAAACTTCTTATATTTTTTTTCTTTCTTTTCTTCCTTCTTTCTTATCCCTACCTCGTCGATAAGCAAAAGAATGAAGAAAGACGTAGAAGAAAATATTAGCGAGTTCGTATTAAAGTTAAGGGCGCACGAGATGCCGGAGAACGTACCTACCGCATTCGATTAGATTCTGGCCTCGAGGTTGTACGCTCGAGCTTCGTATGTATGCTTCGTTATAATCTAGTTTTATACATTCGTCATAAGGTGGTGCACGGTATTCACCGGCCGGTTTCGTTCGTTCGTTCGTTCGTTCGTTCGTTCGTTCGTTCGTTCGTTCATTCGCTCGGTCGCTCGCTCCACGCTTCTCGAAAAGGAGGACCTCCTTGGTGCGCGTCCTTCTATATTTTTCTTCCCTTTGGCTCGTCTCGCAGCAAGACGTCATGCTGGGAAGTCGCTTTTAATACCGGCGGTATCCACGGTATTCCGGGGTTAGTTTCGTCGTTAACCCCAAGTACGTTCTCGACCTACCAGCCGCTTAATTACCAAGCGCGTCCTATTAACCGAGCAGATTTTCCCGCGCTCGATGGCTGGGATGCTCATAATTAAAAGCGAATATCCATTACGGATTAAAGAATATTTACGAATAGAGAAGGAACACGTCGACGTGTTCGTTCGGCCTGTTGCAATCCTTATCTTATACGAGACGAAAGTTTATGTTATCGCGATAACGAACGAACGAACGAAGAGAGAAAAATTCCTTTTAAAGGAGGACAACGAACAACAACAACGTGACCGCTCGAGCGCGTGTACGACGACGCACTTGCATTATGTAAATAACATGTTGCTCGTAAAACACGAGCTAATTGCGTTAGGTACTGTTCTATTAGCCAAGGAAATTCTAAAATCTTTATAAAAGCTAACTAAATATCATCCACCTGGGAGATTATTTAACGCGAATGATCGCTACCGAATATGGAAGAAAATGCTTCGTTCCTTGTCTGGAGAGAGATAAAAGAGGATAATAATGGTATAGGATAGGTGAGGTGAGAGGATGGAAAGTTGGATGAGAGAGGAAGCAAGGAGAGAGAGGAGAAAGCCAACGAAGACTTCAACGTGATTAATTCTATTACTTAAGGATAATATTTAATGCGAGGTACGGGTGCGAACAAAGGTGCCGTTTAAATACCAAGAGTGAAATTAAATTCACGAAAGTACCCTTCGACCCTTTCGTGACGCGATTGTCTTCGCGGAATAAAACCAAAAGAAAGAAACTTTTATTCGCGAGGGAAAGAGAGAATCCAATTAATTTCAAGAGTCGTCGCCAGACGACGATGGCGACGACGGTGTAACGAGTTTCCTTTATTCGATGGCTTTCCTTATTGGTGATCATTATTTAAGAAGAAAAAAAGAAAAACAGAGAGAGAGAGAGAGAGAGAGAGAGAGAGAGAGAAAGGATTATTCCTTTTTAAGAAATAAAAGTTATTGAATTCGAAAAAAAAAAAACAGAAGAAAGAGAAAAAAGAAAAAATACAAGCGTCGGCACGCCGCAATCGCTTTCTTTCTTTCGCGAAGCATCGATTACGTGATTCACAAAGAGTAACTCACGTATATGGCGAATCAATCTCGTGTGAATCGTCGAGGACGTTGATCGACCTTGCTAATACGTCAATCGATAAGAAACGATAAATCTTTCGTCGAACATTTTATTATAGCACCTATCGTAATCAATTCGATTCTCATTTATTGGAAGAATCCTTATCTTATTCTCAGGTAGTTTCGCGATAGGTCTCACGTATTCCTTATTGTATATATATATATAGAAAAATAGCATATCAGGAATGACCTTAAGTGTTCTTATTTCTTATCGGAAAGTTTTCTTTTTTATCGGACTGATACACCTCGTAAACACAAATTTGTCGTAAACAAAGAATGATCGCTGTCGCGGAGTGATGCAATTTTCTTTTTTTTATCCTTTTTCGTATTTTTTTTCCTTTCTTTCTTTTTCTTATTCTTTTTTTCTTTTTTTTCCCTCGTCACTCTCAAACTAGCGCAAATAAGATTAGATTACGATGATTTAAGACGCTCGGCTTAATTTCCTTCTTCTTTTTTTTTTTTTTGAAATTTCCTTCCATTATTTATGGTACGCTTTAACATCTGCAATCTTTAAAAGTTCGATCATATTACTTACCATTAATTAAACATGAATAATGCCAATTTAAATCGTAATTTAAATTTTATATAGAACTTTATGTCGGGTATAATCTTAATATCGCAAGAAGAAAAAAAAAAACGAGAAAAAGGAAAAGATATTGAAACAGTCGGTTCTTTTGACGTTACGTTCGTTTTGTCTCTCCAAGGCCTGTAATCTTTCCACGAAAAGATTCGCATCGATCTTAAACGGAAAACGGTTCTCCGATCGAGAACTCGCAATACTGACGCAACACCTGTTGCGGAGTGGAAACCACCTACATCGGCCGATCTTAGAATTCGATTACAGAAGTCGAAGAAGAAGAAAAAGAAGAAAAAGACGCAAAAAAGAAGAAGAAGGAGGAGGAGGAGGAGAAGAAGAAGAAGAAGAAGAAGAAGAAGAAGATAGGTATCGGGTTTCAGAATACGTTAAGAACGTATCCTCACTCCGGGGCCGCATCACGCGTAACTCTACGCATGTTACCGCGTTTAGCAAGTTGAATCGCGATCTACGTATGTATTGTACGTATGTATGTATATATATATATATATATATATGTATATACATATGTATGCATCTGGTGTTACATCAGCCCTCTTACCACGTAAATTACCCGCTCGGATTCGTCGATACGTAAGTTAACGTGCGTCTCTTTGTGCGTAATTTATACCATCTCCTTTAAAGTCCGTCTTTTATTAATAAGTAAAACGGATTTATTTATGTACATAGGAATGATCGTAGACTTATAATCCATAAGGGGTTGCCACACGTGTACGATAGCCACCGATATCAATTTAAAACCCGACTCGTAAGAGAGAGGAAATACAAGTAGCGTAATAATCGACGATTGATCCCTAAAGAAACTCCCAACCAGTTGAATTATTCCGTTGGATTATCAAACGATATACAAATGGTATAAAATTACCGCTCCGCGGAAAAAGATCTTATATTTCGAGCGCCTAGCGCTCTAGGAAGCAACTTATGTAGATACCTATGTAAGATAGCTGAGTACTATCGGCATGACATATCTCGCGTTCCTACATCTCGATAGAATCTATCAGTATACGTATCCGTACATCGCCGTGCTGAGAATGCGTTTAGTTCCACATGACGTACGACCGACGAGTATCTATGAACGAAAATTTTTCATCATACGATTATTATTCTCCTCCTCCTCTTCCTCTTCCATTTCTCTCTCGACGTAAGAGAAAATATAATATTCTCTCTCTCTCTCTTTCTTTGAGCCGAGAAAAAAAAAGTTCTACTTCATCCTTTATTTCCATTTATTTCGAGACAGTCGAGAAAAAGAGATACACTTGCGTTGCTAATATATCGCAAAACGCATACGTATATGTACACCTAATTACGCGTGTACATATGTATGTATATATGTATGTAAGTATCGTGCGTGCGTCGTAAGTAAGTACGCGCTCTGAAATTTATTCTTTGCGAAGGCGTTATCGTCGCATACCACCGTGCTTTGTCACACGATCGATAAACGAGGTCCGACTATAAATTTTCACGCCGTCGCGTGTAACGACTTTCGACGTAATTCTTCCCAAGGACGATCAAACTGATCGACGCGATCCAATAGAAAATATACATAATAAACGTCGGTGCAGCGTCTGGCGGTCTACCCTTACCTTATAATTTCTCAAGCTTTTCCTTTGAAATGTACTTACCTAGAGACATCTAGATAAATACGTCTAGATAAAGAGTCATCTGCGTGTTTGTACGATTAATTAGATTCGTAATTGTAGAGACCGTTGTTCCTCAAAGATGACACACACTCGAAAGAATAATATTTTTCTATGTTAATCGAATGGCTTTACTTGCTTTTCTACACACTTTTATTTATTCGCATAAATATACGGCGTAGGTAGATGCATACATACGTACATATATACATATATATAAATATATGTGTGTATGCGTGTTTGTATACGTATAAATTAAGTATAAATAAAAATAGTGAAAAAGGGAAAGGACACGAGCGATAATAAAAATGGATTCGAGAGCATAAAAAAAGGAAAAGAAAAGAAGAAAAATACAAGAAAGGACGCTCGTTGCAACGGCCTTCTTCGAGTCGTCGAAGAAGAAGAAAGACGTCGGTCGCGTAACCTTCGAAGTTGACTAACCTCGAGGTATGCAGCGAATGGCCAGAAACACAATTATCCCCTTCTAATTACATCAGATTGATTTTACTCGGCGGGCAATAGACACCGTCTTTCGATGTATCCGTAACAACGTCAGATTCGTCGACTCCTTTTTCTTAATCCCGTCGATCTCTCTTTCTCTCTTTCTCCGTACAATCTTTCTTTTTATTTTCTTTTTCTTTTCATCTCTTCTCTCTCATTGGGCATTCGTCCGACGAGCCGCCAGATCGATTTCGCGTACGTAAGACAAGACGAACGGAAGACCGGCAGTACCTCTCAGGCTTTCTCCGTATCGCATCTCGGATGAGAGAAATCCGGTCTCTCTCTCTCTCTCTCTCTCTCTCTCTCTCTCTCTCTCTCCTTCCCCTCTCTCTCTCCTCTCTCTTTCTCTCCGAGAGAGCAGCACGGAGAGCAGCAGCGGCAGCAGTCGTCCGAGACGGTCCACAGGTAAGCGTGACGGCCTTGCAAGGTTCTTTCCAAGGTCGACTCTAATACCCTTCCTTGACTCCCCTCTCCCTTCTTGTAACTCCTCCCCACAGCTCGCTTCTTGCCTTCCTCCTTTTTTCATTCCCGGCCCTCGACCGAGTCTTCTTCCCTTCTCTCTCTCTCTCTTTTTCTCTCTCTTTCTGTCTCTCTTTCTTTCTCTTACATGCATGTTTTCTCTCTCTCTCTCTCTGTTTTTTTTTATCTCCAACCCTCTCATCCTCCCTTCCACTCTTTCTCCTTTCTTTCCCATCGAAAGACAGCCTCGACCTTTTTCTCTCCCTTCCCTTCCCTTCTCTTCCTATATCCTTTTCTCTCGAACGAGAAAGTAAATACATACGTACATGCATACATATATGCATATATACATATTCGTGCTGAACGTTCGTTCACCTGTTTCGCGTCGAATAAAGTTACCACCTTTTTACTTGAAATTCGTGGCTCATACCTTTCTCCCCGTACGCGAACGAAATAATACGATCGAAGAAAGAGAAAGAGAAAGAGACAAGGAGAGGGGACGGGGGTAGAAACAAAAAGAACAGAGGAAAAATGAAGGGAATTTGAATTTCGATTATTCGAATCGGTCGATCGGTTCGTTCGAAGCAGGATACACGGAGAGCGGGTCTAGCGAACGGCAATCGACAGTGGGCAAGAAAAGAGGTCGACAATCTTTTGCAATCGTCGATCACAATACCTATAAGGCATTGCCCACGCGATCGTTGATCTATACCTAGGGGGAGAAATGCACGCGCTTGCACGTGCTCCAGCATGTGTGAAACCAGTTCACGTGTGAACGCTCTGTCTATATCCTTCTCTCTCTGTTTCTCTGTTTCTTTCTTTCTTTCTTTCTTTCTTTCTTTCTTTTTGTTCTGTCTATTGTTGTTCTGTCTCTCTCTCTCTCTCTCTCTGTCTCTCTGTCTCTCCATCTCCGTCTCTGTCTCCTTTATCCATAGACAACTCGCACGCACCTGTATCCTGCTCGCTCATCGCTGTGCTTTCTTCGCAGCTGCGCTTTTGCTCCGACTAACGTTCGAAGCGGATATATTCGCTTGATCGTCGATGAAAATCGTGAATACGAAACGATCTCGATCGACAGTCTCTCGAACTCCATCGATGATCAGTCTTGATAAGACCACGATACGACGGATTATTCTTCCTCGTCATTCTATAATTGCGATCTTTGTAATCATCTGTTCGTCATTAAATAAAGAACAATAAGGATGTAAGTACTTAAGTACTATTTTGCCGTACTAACTAACGTAATCGTACGTTTAATTAATTCGAGTTAATGAAGATGTGAGAGAAATAACATCTATCTAAGTACTCCTTTAATATTATTATCTTTATCGACAGTGTTAATATAACCCGATTGTTACGTTAGCGAGATATAGCCTGAGGTTGTGCACGAGGTTATGCAAACGTCATTATTACTTACAAGCACGAATTATGCAAATATCGTGATTACTTCACTGTGTAATCCCTGATTCGACGAAGTATTACAATAATTATTAACTACGACTCTGCGCATTGAGGAAATTCCAGAGCATGTCATTTTAATGGAAGTCTACTGCGTGTCGGAGTTCGTTGAAAGAAAGAAAAAAAGGAGGAAAGAAAGAAAGAAATCGTTCGACCGATATAAAAGACACGATATTCCAACTCCGTCGGAAAAAAACGTTAAAGCTTATCTCGGCTTAAACGTCGATTGATTTTTATTGAAATCAAGGGAAAAAGAAAAAAGAAAAGGATCAATCCGAGAGATATGCTCCCGATCGAAGGACGTTCCTCTATAATTAAAGAAGATAATCCGAATAGTCCACTTGCGTCAAAGGTTAACGATCAACGATTTCAAGCATGGTCAAGAGATGCCAAGCAGTCTGCAAATTGCGTATGCAAATTGACCTCAATGTTTTCTTCGACGTGACTACTCGAATTTCTTTCTAATTTTTTTACAACGATTATCTCGAAACGCGCAAGCATAAATATCCTATACGATAACGATAAAAGGCGTAGATACGACGAGCGTAAATTAATAATCAACAAACAAAATGATTTTCTTTTTTTTCTTTATTCCGTTTGGGATCACGAATATCGGAGATAGTCGATTAATCTGTATCGAGTCGTAATTAATGACTAAACCATTGTGATTAATGGTCGCAAAAGAATTTACGAGGCGTGTACCACTCGAAACCCATTTTTCTTTCTTTTCCTATCGGCTTTTTCTCGAACCTCTCACTTTTTACGTTCACTTTATACAACTGGCACTGGATGTTATATTGAATACTATTTATCAGCTGACTGTGAAAGGTAATCTACGACAACCAGCTAGGACATCTGGAACGTTTTTTTAACTGTCAGCGTTAAAGCGCGAAATTTTTCTCCTTTTATTCTATATTTGAACAAAAGAAAAAATAAATAAATAAATAAAAGCTAGCCATATATCCCAAAAGAACTGACATTTATATCAAATCGACGAAAGAACAAATTTATTACTTAGAAGCTTCGAAATATTTTCTTTTATCAACGAACAGTAATGCACACTTTTATCAACGATCTTTTAACAGAGAGTTCTTTGACACGTAGGAAAAAACGACCGATGAAAATAGAGATAGTCGACTGTCTACTTACCTAAGTACATCTCCACGACCTTTCTAAATTTTCTTAACAATAGAAAAGTCTCGTGTGGGAAGTTCTCATTGTAAGAAAAAAAAAAAAAAAAGAAGCAAACGGAAGTACACGCGAACATACACGTATTATATTTATATAGATGTACGAGGTATGCAGCGTTTCGATCGAGTGTGAAATTAATTAATTAATTAATTATTTAATTAATTAATTAGGAGTATAGTGTTTGAAAACTCTCGCTAAGACTGTATCCTTAGCGACAACAAAAGCCGCTTTCGTCACGACGACGACGACAACGACGACGACTGTGAATTGAATATTTATCATCCGTGTCTCCGTGTGACATCGTTGTCAGGGGAAAGGCGGGTCATAGGTCAACGATACGGAATCTGCGGGCCGGCAGCGAAAGTGATATCGCCGTAGCTCCGTGAATGTTGCAAATCGTGTCACCTTTAACCGCTCGACTCCCTCAAAAAAATGAGAATACGTGACGCCGTCGCGTGACAGTGGATGTCAGTCGTTAAAAAAAACAAAAAGAAGAAAAAAAGAAACAAATTATTCGTTTCACGACAGGATCGAGTTTCTGTAGATCTTTCCAAGAATTTGCATCGAAATATGCCCATATGTCTCAGCCACGTTTCCCGAATTCCCCATGACTGTCATGGTTTTGATTAAAATACATTAATAACTTCAAGTAATCGTTCGTTTTAGTAGGAATCTTAGTAAATATATTATGCATATTATTAATTTTATATATAAATACAGTTTGTAAGTACATAGATAAATTCACAGAGATTCATCCTTAGTAATTAAACGAAACGTAGTTCTAATCGTATCTTGAATATTTCTAAATTAATTTTTTTTACGTTACCTCTCATCATCGTCGTCGGTTTCGATCGGATCTTCGTAACAAAGGAAAACAATTTGTACCTATACTAAGGGATCGTTCGATTGCACGACAGAACAACGAGACGACACGGTGAACGTTCGCAAATCAAACAAGCAAAGACCCGAGGCATATCGTAGGTCAGATAGAAAGCACTTTCGCCCACGACATCCGTTGGTCCACGCTCCCTAACGTGCATATACATATACACATACATATATATGTGTATATATATATATATATATATATATATATATATATATACATTTATTTACACGCGAGCATGCAACGAGTGTACACGGAACGTGTGCACTTTGCACGCCTACAAGCGGAAGGAATTTCAAACTACCGTTCGACCTACGTGCTCCGTCGTCTCTTTCAAATCTTAACTCGTAAATCACGACACGCGGATCTGTATATTAAACTCGATTTTCCGATAGACTCGTGGGAATCCAACGAGTCCTATGTACGCATTCGATTAACTAAAACCTAAAGAGTTATCTTAACGAGCATTATTGATAAGGAAGATCGTTTATACAGAAATACGAAGTAAAGTGAAAGTACATTGGGATGTTGATTATTCGAAACAACGCGAGGAAAAATATTTATCGTTTAACAAATTTTTTGATAATCGATTACGATAAAGAATATACATATGTGTGTGCATACTCGTAGGAAATTGATTTTGATCGATCTTAAGTAATGACATATTCGTTATCGATCTTAAGTAATATATATATTCGATCAAACTATACCTTCTTTATAGATAATACAAGTATCAATTTTGCAAAATAATTTAGATTCGTTAATATACGATCTTTCATGTAATTAACGTTTTACCGTACTTCTAATATATTAACGATAGACACGTTTGAAGTAAAATACTAATTAAAACGGCCCACCGTGTTTCTAGAATGAAGAATTTCAAGGTGTTAGCTTATTATCTTCTCACGAGGTATGTAAGTCCGAGCAGGATCCTCGTGATAATTATTATCGACACTAAACACGGAGTCCGTGAGGTCAGCCGGTAAATCACCGAGACGATAGGGCGCACGCGTAAGAGAGAAAGAGAGAAAGAAACAGAAAGAGAGAGAGAAAGACAGAGAGAGAGAGAGAGAGAGAGAGAGAACACTTCCTTGAGAAAGATCCACTTCGGTGTTTCTACCACGAGTAATCATGATCGATCTCTTGGAAAGGCTTTCACACGGCTTGGCCGAGAAGCGAGAAATAAAGAGAGAGAGAGAGAGAGAGAGAGAGAGAGAGAGAGAGAGAGTTCACGGTGAGCTCGTTGGAAGCCGCCTCCACCTTACGAGATATCTATTATTCATCTAACTCGAAATTGTCCGCTAATTACGCGCCACTTCGACGTCTTACGCATACATTAATGAAAAGGATATATTATCACGATAGAACCATATATGTATGTATCAACGCACGTTACGAGATCTACGCTCGTTTGCTTCTTTCTAAATCGATTGCACAAAATTATGCAAAGGACGTTAGAAACGATCGATCGAAAGAAATGAAAAATAACGAAAAGAAAACAAAGAGAAGAACAAAAAAAAAAAAGAACAAAGAATCATAGAGAGAAGTAAAACAAACGTTATATCGATCGCTTTCGAATAAACCAGGGGATATATATCTTCGGTTACACCTGAATCACAGCGTCTCGTTAAACGTTATTTATCGTGTAAGCGTGTATATTGCGAACTAGCAAAGATAGAACGTTAGTGTTACGAAACTAGTCGTACGAAGCTCGACTTCTTGTCCCGGTGCTAAGTGCCTTAATTTGCTCTAATTGCCCGCGCTTCTGAAAGTTCTCCGCATTCCAAGCCGGGTCATTCTCAACTCCGCTGTTCAATATTCCGCTATTCGAGAAGATAAGATCGAGATAGAGTCTCACGACTAACTTGTCGTCCTCTTCGTCGTCGTCGTCGTCGTCATTGATGCGACGCAAAAGCGGATCGCCTACGCATCCGCCTCTGGAAACATTCGATTCCCTCTTTTTTATTATTCTGTTGTTTCTTTTTCTTTCTTTCTTTCTGTCCTTTTATTTTTCATTTTCTTCCGAACAAAAAAAAAAAAAATAGAACAAACGGATTTCTCGCGAGAAATTTCTAAGCAATTATTAGATCTTACTTTAATTATATAGCATTAATAGTATAGCTTCATTTATGCGACGAATCGCTCGGTAATTTCTCCGAAAGAATTTTAAAGTTGAATTCAGGAAGTTACGAGGTACGAGCGCGTCGACCGTCCTTGAAACGCGAGAACGACATTTGTTCCCCATATGAAGGAGTAAAAGTTCTAAGTTATTCTCATAGCTCATTTGTCATAGTCATTGAAAAAAATGGATCGCTTAAAATGTATATATCCCTTACTATTTACCAACAATGCATCCTTTTGTCGTTTTAACTCTCGTTATGAAAAGCGAAAGGAAGCGGCTATTCGATTTTAAAAACGTTAAATAATTCGTGAAAGTTCTACGTAGAAAGATTGATGAAAATATCTCGAAGGACGCCAACGAAGATTTTTGATGCTACTTGGACCGAGATTCTGTTTCTTTTTTTTTTCTTCTTTTTCTTTTTTTGCTCTTTTTTTGTTAGGGAAAGTCGAACTCGTGTTTGAATATCTCGCAATCGAAATTTGCAAGGACTCTGTAACATTTCGTGTTAATGGAATATATATGTGTGTGTGTGTGTTCATCTGTGTAGATAAATATTTAACAGATATATTCATAAGATATATTCATCATAGATAAATATTTAACAGGCTCGATCTCCGTGACAATCTTGCATAAACTGTATATAATAGCTTTCATAACTGTTTTTTTTTTAAATAATTTTTAAATCGTTTAGATAAAATCTCTCGGAGAACTCATTGTCATACTATACTTTCTATTTTTTTATTTTTTTTTTTTACATTAAGCTTACTATATCAATGTTCTTAAAGAATCGCGCCGAAGAAACATTACAACTCTAGATCTATTTACATCATTTTTATTAAAACCCGTCATGCAAATGGGTAGATTAAAATGCGTATAATAGTTTACTTTTTCGTTATAACGTTACTTCATACAATTACGTCGATCAAAGTCAAGATAAATTCCAATAAAAATATAACGCTTCTTATTTCTATAATTCTAATCATGAAATATAAAAATCTATCAGAAATCGATTGAACTTTGAATCGAAATAAATGTCTGTCGTTAAATAACGTCTGGAAAATTTCAATATCGATCATCGATGAAACTCTTAAGAGGAATATTAAACGTGTTAAATATATATATATATATATATATATATATATATATATATACATATATAGAGAGAACATGCTTAGCATCGTTGAATCGTTCGAATAGGACGAAGAATAAGAAGGCAAGTAGTGAGTTATGTCTTAATTCGATCGAGATGCGTGAACCACTCGCTAAGGCATCGTTCTTACTGCGTTCTCGAACGGAAAGAGTTCATCGAAAGAACTAGTAAACGGTCAGCACCGGCATCGCACGGCTTTCACCCATCCATCTTCGTTCGAACCACGCAAGTTTTTGCTTGGAACGAAGCGACGTAAGCCACGTTCCTCGATCCATCGAAAGGTATAGATCCGATAGGGTCTTAGATCGTGTTTTAGCATGCTCTTCAGAGAAAATAGTATATCCACGTTATTATTAATGCGCTAGCCCATTATCCGTAGAGTAAAATAAAACGTTAATTGTCTCTTCGGCTCTTCGAATTGTACGAACGAGCGAAAGGAAATTTTCTCGTCGAGTTTCCGTTAAAAATAAAGACCGTATCCTCGTTTTCTCCTTACAACGTGACATTTACAATTTCTACGCGATGTTTTCTGACGACCATCTGCCTACCCTATAAAACGTTGCTAGAGTTGCTTCGAAGACTGTAGAGAGTCAGGTACATGCATACATACGTATATACCTACGTACGTATGTACCTATCTATGTACGTGTACATAGCTACGTATTACAAGAGTAGTAGCGGCAATCCGTACGAAGGAAGACAACGATTAATCCTATACGACATAAGTGCCAGGACAAACGTGTCCCTCTGGGAATCCTCGTGCGAATCCCACGACTTCGAGAGAACTTATACCTACGATGTTTCTTCCTACGTTCTCATTATCAGGGACAACGCGATACTCCTTTTTACGAACATTTTTTTTTTAATTAAACGAATTTTATTCCCATTTAATGTAATCACATGAAGATACGGTTTATTTACCGACGAACTTTCCCACGGTTATTTTTATCGAAGCTTTTAATTTTAATAATTATCAAATCTGTATGGACGTAATATATTCCTCGTCTTTTCTTTCTTTTTCTATTTTTTTCTGTTTCTTTTTTTTTTTTTTTTAATCAATAAAAAATCATACGCTCTCTCGAAACGAACTAAGAGAGAGAAATATGTCGGATCTCTCCTGAATCGACTAACTCTTTCCTCGAAGAGAAAGATGGAATAGATCGATCCATTGGGTAGCACAGGATGCTTTCGTTAAAACAGCGCGATCCGCGACGAAGTTATTCGCCGACGGCAAGCTCGTGCTTTCTCGATGGGCAGTGAACAGGAAGATTCCACGGAGATTGCTCGATACGCTATTACAGCAACGCGAAGCGCTCACGATCTCTCTCTCTCTCTCTCTCTCTCTCTCTCTCTATCTATCTATCTATCTATCTCTCTTGGTCTCGTTCGCGTGTGCACACGTATCTGGTTCTGCAAGGATTTTCTGGAACCGGGGTTACCAGTTCGAGACTCTCTCTCTCTTTCTCTCTCTTTCTCTCTCTCCCTCTTATTGGTGAGTTAATTGGCGAACGTAGTTACCTCATCGTTGAGAAAGAGAGAGAGAGAGAGAGAAACGTGCTTGGTTTCTCCGCGAGAAGAACGTCTTGACATTGTGTCGAGACTCCTCCTTTCGCGATGGGGAACGCTTTGACGCGGAAGAACGACTTAACGATCCTCGGCAATTTCCATACGTCGAGAGAGATCCAACTCGCGATCCAACTCGCGATCCAACTCTTCGAACTATCCTTAAACGAGAGAGAGAATTCTCTTGGGTATTAAAACGAATGGAAATAATTTCGTCGTAGTCGCTACGATTATCGATCAATTGATTTCTACCTCGATCGAACGATTTCCCTTAAAACGATTATTCTTGAACGTGAAAATATTTATTTCTATCCTTTATATCTATTCGTTTATCGTATTTATCGGAAATAAAGAACTCGGCCACGCGACTCGAAGATTACGAAAATCGTTGGAAGTAAATCTTAGAAATTGTTAGGTAGTAGTTACATACCGAGTAAGTAAGTAGATACTTCTTTACGTCGTACGTCGTACGTCTTACATACGTACGTCGTCAATGCGATTTATCGAACGAACGATATATAAGTATACTTAGTTACTTACCTACGATATATATATTTATTCGTGATAGTACAGGTAGTACGTACTACCTACTAAAGCGGAACGAAAAGTTTCCTTTCCTTTTCCTCCTTTCATTTTCCATTTCTCATCGCAACATTATCTTATTAATTAGAGAATCCTCGGATTTGAAAGGTATATTTTAAAATAGTTTTAACGCGCGCCCATCATCTCTCCTACCATCACGATCTTTAACGCGCGATCATTTTCCGATTAATGGTGCCAACATCGAAAGAATAATTACTTAACGGCCTTATCATTAAAACTAATTGAATGTACGTACGTGATCCTCGGCCTGTAGAGAACCTACTTATTACGAGCTCGATGATTAACGCGAGATAAAACGAGACAGAGAATCGCGGAAATATGTATTCCGCGAAATTATATTGCGTGGGTGAAAAATTGTCAAGAAGCGTTAGAACATATGGAGAAACGGATTGTTGTTTACATCAACTACGAGACTGCGGGACTTCGATCGGATGCAATTAAAAATATTGCTTTTTATCTCGGACTCTTCTTTGCGCTGATTTCTTCGATTTGTTCGCGCGATCACGTTTTTTTTTCTTTCTTTCTTTTTTCTTCTTTTTCTTCCTCTCGCTGTCGTCACGTTTCTCCGAGTATTTTTCTTCTTTCCTTCTCTTTCTTTCTTTCTTCTCTTCTCGGTATTTTCCATTCCAATAAAAAATTCTGCAATAAAAAAAAATAGCTTACCACTTCATTGTTAGTCATATTTCCATCACACGTACACCAACAAAATATAATAAACTTTATTTCCTGAGTTCTCAAGAATCCTACTGTTTACTGTTTACAAAAACATAACGTCGATAGATAAGAATTTTCATGAAACGATGACATCATTCGTTATCCCAAGACGAATATAACAAAGAAAATAAAAATGGGACATTTAATCTGTACAACGCCTGAAAATAAGCGCCTGGCAATCGGGTCACATGCCGGATTAATGTCAGTCGATTTACATACAATCCAAGTGGCAGATGTTAACAGGTCACTTTATCAGAAATCATTTTGATCCGTGATACATATATACGAGCAGCTGTTCGATTTGCGACGGAGAACAACACGTACGACGAGTTATTCTTTCATCTCTCTTTCTCTCTCTCTCTCTCTCTCTCTCTCTCTCTCTGTCTTTCTCTGTCTGCTGTTTATTTCTCTCTCTTTGTTTCCCTCTCTTTGTCTCTCTTTCTCGTTTGCGCATGCGCACATACAAACAAACACTATTTTCCTTCTCTTCTATATACGAGCTCCATTTGGCAGCTAGCTACGGAAAAGAACGGCTGGTCGTTCCGCGTGTTTTCCTATTAGGTCGTTACAATGCCGACCGTCTATGCGACATAACTATATACCTTTTGTAAACTCCTTTCGTGTAACGAATCTAACATCTAACGTAAAACAAAGAACGTAAAATTGTAGGAACGCGGTCACGACGATAGAAAAGATTTGTCATTACGTCGGAGGATTAACGTTTCGTTAGATATTTCCAAATCGTAAAATTCGAAATCCCATTGAATAATGATAGAATTCGTCCTACGAATTTCTCGATTACCCATAGCTATTGAGAAAACGTCGAAACGTTGAAACGTCGATAAGGAACGAAATAGTCTAGCAAGGATCGCAAATCGGAAAGTCGCGTACGAGTTTAACGGCCCTGACTCGATCGTTGAATGATGTACGATCGAAACGCACGTGTGCCCGAGGGTTTTACCTCATGCTTCTCTTAACTCTTTCGACGTTCCTACGTAGCTACGTACTTTATATGTAAGTACGATGTATATATGTGTGTTTGTGTGTGTGTGTACAGGAACGATATACTGCTTATCTGTAACGTATTGAGTTCGACGTGCATTTATCCATAGATCTACTGAGATTTCAACCGAATAGAGATCTTCGTTAGAAATATACGAAATTACGCGATCAAATTTATTTCGTTTTCTTGAAATATCTTCGAAATCATAAGATATCTTTGTGTTTTCGTTTTATCGCGTAGTTGTATACGTCTTTCTCTTTGTATTTTTGTTTTTGTTTTTTTCTTATCCGAAGCTACGAGGATATTAATTATATTTCTTGCGTGTTCGACGAAAAAGAAACAAACAAGAAGGAAGAGAGGGAGAGAGAGAAAGAGAGAGAGAGAGAAACAAAAATAATGCCTGAAGAGGATCGTTCGTATCTTAGGATACAGAATAAGCTTTGCTCTCTTTGTCTTTTTATTTGATTACAACAACAACAACGACGACGACGAGGACGACGACGACGAGGGTACCGAAGGAAAATTGAAATTGATCCTTCGTTACTTGCGGTTTACGCGTAGCCGAGAGTACCGGATTAGGTATACCATCGACCGTTATTACGGCAGACGGTATAATGCGTCCCACTAGGCTATCGATAAATCCGGATAAATGTAAGATCGTTTTTGCATGCGAACAACGATGTTGTTTATCGAACCAATACGGCCTCTTTTAGCCCTTTGGGTTTCTTTGTAAAATATTCATATACATATATTATATATATATATATATATATATATATATATATATATATTTAAGATAAAGAAAAGAAATAGTCTAATATAAGAGAAATAATTTAAGAGTATCAGTATAATAAGTAACAATATAATTTAAGAAATCAACGACGTCGCGATGTTCTTTCTAAAAATATTATATAGAAGTATGAACTTGTAGATGGTTCGATATAGGTATATAATGTATACATATTTTAAAATCAAATTGAATATTAATAGATATAAACGTTTAGAGATATGAATATGCGAAGAAACGATTTGTAGAAGTTGAAGAATTCGATAATAGATCATTCGTGTTTTAACAAAGTCGCATAGTATCTCATAGTGTCGTAAATTATCGTGTCCTTGCTAAGTTACACGCGTATATAATTTATCGAGAATCGTATCTACAGTTGTAAACGATAGCTTATTAAATATAATTATTTTCTCAATATTAATTAAATTAAATATCGTGCACCGATCTATGCTCGATATTTCTATAGGTATACATGTGTAAAAAAAGAAATCGACGAAGATAACAAGAAGTCGTGCGAGAATTCGCGTTTTCGCGGAGAAGCGTGAATAAGTGAATAAGTAAGTAAGTAGAAATAATGGCGTTGAAGAAAAGCGTGGAACAGAGAGGAAAGTATTTCCTCGTACGTCGATAATTACATACGAGCTATATAATTCAATATTACTATCGCATCGAAGAAAGCATTATCGGCCATTCTCTCGTGAACGATGAACGAACGAAAGTGTACGTAAGTATATCTATCATCAAGACGTAATTTACATCAACGCCGTGAAAAATTTAAGATCCATGCTTTTAGTAGAGACCGAACATAATCAATTCCTTTCGGTGCATTGTACTAAGAACAGAAGCGACAGTACATATATATAACATATATATATGTATATGTATATGTATATTGCGAAATATCGAGCGAGGCTTATTCTAGACGAGTTAATACGCCTATTTATTTTCATTAATTTCTAGCGAGCCAGAGCGAGCGATCGAATCGCCCCGGTTAACGATACGAACCTAGAAGATAAATCGATCGGTCGCTAATTCGTGCAGGGGCCTCGATTACGCGTTACACGCTTTAGACGGCGTGTACCGCTGAATTTATGCTGAGATACGCGGGGAGAACGCCATTTACGTCAAATTAGCTCCATTAGAACGTTCCTTCGACGTAGAGAGGTAATATAATCACGAGGGAAAAAAAGTTTTACTCTCTCTTTCTCTTTCTCTTTATCTTTATCTTCCGTTCTTTCTTTCTTTCTTTCTTTCTCTTTCTATCTCATTCTATCGCTCTTTCATCCTCCGTTCGTCTTACTTTTCACGCACGATTATCCTGGCGACTTTTCGAGCGTCTCTTATATCAGCCATCGTAATTTATCTTTCTCGATCGTGAAATTTGTGCTGGAGAAATTCTATGTATTTATCTATCTATGTATACGTCGAAAACTTACGAAATTGGCTCTTCAAAGAAGCAGACTTTCTACTTTTAAAACGTTATAGTGTTACGCGTTTTTAAAGATAACCATTTAAATGTCTTCCTCAGTTATAACGATACGAAAATTATTTCGTATGCAATTCGAATGGTATCAAATACGCTGCGAAGAATATTTTTCTTCCGAGAACATTATTTTGTTTGAGATTTCAGGGCCGCCTATACGTTCTTTTCTTTCTTTCTTTTTTCTGCGTATCTACAGACGAATATATTTACAAATTTTGATTTGAAGAGTCAATGGTCGTTTCAAGGGCATGCAATTACACGTGTCCGATCTTAACGTCAGCTACGATATGTTAGAAGAAAAAAAAAGATACACCTATCCACGCTTATGTGCAAGAAAATTCCGATGACCTTGAAAATTCACGAAACCAAACATTAGCATGGTAAAACAAAAAAAGAAAGAAATTCGTCGTTCGATACCATTCTATATCGAGTAAGAAAATATTTTCGATGTAATACTTGGATACATAGCCCAAACCTTATAACCTAAGTTATTTATATGGTTAGCTTTAAGGTGGAACACCCAGTACATCTTATTCGTAGTAGAGATCGTTCTCGTTCGTAGAACGAAGGCACGAAAAGCGTCAACCTTTCGAGGAAATATTCGATGGAAGGTATCGGAGTTTAGGTAGCCCGTCACGTAAAAGGTATGTATTACTCGGGACGTTCCTCGGCGCTTAATGAAACGCGTACTTCTGGGAACCACGTCTCAAACACGTACGACGGCTTACTAATGTTTCGTGCATGACAATCGCGGACGAACGCGTGAATGTCGCACGGACAACGACCCGGAATTCTTTACCTGGTCGTCATAAAGTCTCTTCGAAAAAAAGAAAGAAAAGAAAAGAAAAAATAAGAAGGAAGAAAAAAAAAGAAAAGAAAAGAAAAGAAAAGAAAAAACGGAATCTTCCCACAACGGAAAATATAACTCTTTCTACTACCATTGAGCTATTGTGGGTTTTAAGCTCTCCAAAACGAGCATCTGCGTTGAATTTTGAATGAACCATAACGAGAGAGACAGAAACAGAAAGAGAGAGAGAGAGAGAGAAAGTTAAATAGAAAAAGAAAGAAATATTCTTTCTCTCGTTCTTTTCCTTTGTCAAAGGACTCAGCTGGTAGTACCAACGCAAAATGGCCGATGTTCGTCGCATCCAAGAGGAAGCGATTTTAACACGGAAATTGCCGGCAGGCTCGTTCTAGAAAATTTTCTGAAAGATGGAATGTGGCTCCGTTTTATCCAAGAAGCTTGTTCGAATCCACCCTGTGGGCTTTTCGTAGGATGCTCGACGTGAAACTCGTCATCGTTGTTGTCATCCGCTTGAGAGTTGAGCGTCATGAGAGGTAGAGATAGAGTAAAGAGAGAAAGAGAGAAGGAGAGCGTTTGAGTGAGTAAGCGAGCGAGCGAGCGAGCGAGATGAACGAGAAAACACGACGTCAGTATTCGCGCGTTTCTCACGAGCTTCGTCCTCTCTAGACAGGGTTGCTAGAAATCTTCAGTTGAGTGGCCGGTATTAATCTTCCTCCAACTTCCTTCTGCTCGAGCTATACGTATCTACTGGATTTTTGTTTTCTTTTTTCTTTACCCATCGAGATATCGGGACTTTCAGCCTACGGGAGAAAGCAGAGTGTTGCGACTGCTCGTCGTCGTCGTCGTCGTCGTCGTTGTCGTCGTTGTCCTCGTCGACGCTGTTGTTATTGTTGTATGTACCTCCTTGGCCCGAAGAGAAGTGAAAACCACTCGATCGCCCGTTATTTTTGTCAGTGCCACGAGATGAAGAAGTGGGAGAAGGATAATGGTCGATCGAAGAACACAACGACCAAGTTCGATCGCCTCCTCTCTCTCTCTCTTTTTTTTTCTTTCTTTTTTCTCTTTCTTTCTTTGTCTCCCTTTCTCTCCATTTCTCTCTCTCTCTCTCTCTCTCTCTTTCATTGCTTTCCCTTTCGACCTTTCACATGGAAAATTTTCAGAACTTCTCGAAAGTAAGATGATAAATCGAGCGTTTCTAACTACTAGCTCGAACCAATAATTTACATTTTTCTTTTTATTTCTTTATTAATTTATATTTTCCGTCTTATCATTTCTATGAGATGTATATACAAGTATACGAGTGAGTAGGCGTATTATAGATATATTATAGCTATATCCACCAAGGGAAGGTCGTTCATAGAAGCGAAGTCGAAAGGGTTTAGCGGTGAAACGAGAAATATAGAAAGAGGCATAGAAAGAAAGAAAGAAAGAGAGACAGAGAGAGAGAGAGAGAGAGAGAGAGAGAGAGAGAGAGAGAGAAATTCCTTCGAAGGCGATTTGAAAAGCGCCTCGTTAGCGTAATAACTTAACGGATCGGGGTATGCCGAGAGATCGTAGAAGATATCTCTACGAAGGGGGATAACAAAGTATCCGGTACGTCCTTGCGAGATCGGATCGCTTGCACGAAAAGAGATATGGGAGAGAAACGTCATCGGTCGAGGAAAGAGAAAGAGAGAGCAAGAGCGATAGAGAGAGAGAGAGAGACCAAGAGCGAGAGAGATAGAGAGAAAGAGAAAAGGATAGGAGTCTCTCGAGAGGAGTCACCTTGGTCCTCTCTCGCTACTCCCCGTAACCCGTAAATACGTAGGTACACCCGCGCACGTTGGAAAATATCTCGAGGGTCATGGTTACCTCCTCTCTTTTATTTTTTTTCTTTCTTTTCTTTCTTCTTCTCTCTCTCTCTCGTCCTGGATATCCTTGGTACGGAATTGTATTCGGAGTCGTTGTGCCACCGCCGCACCACACCGAGATTATTTTTAACGGGCTACGGGGACATGTAAAGTAAGCTCTCTGCAGGTACTTAGAAGGCGATGGAATCTTCATTACCCGTAGCAACGCGCCCGAGTCCTTGCTTACGATAGGGATGCTCGTACGAATAAAGAGGAGGAGAAAGAAGAAGTACAGGAGGAGGAGAAGAAGGAGGATTGCGAAGAGGCGAGCACGCGCGACCGACCGATTCTTCGTCCTTTTTCCTTGTCGTCGAAACTCAGGGAGGACCTTTATCGCGACGAGACTTACGAACTCCGAACGAGAGACCTTCGGCATCCGCCATCCTGCTCTTTCTCTCTCTCTCTCTCTCTCTCTCTCTCTCTCTCTCTCTGTTCGTTCTTCTTTCTTTTCCTTCTCTCAACGTTGTCGCCCCTCGTACGAGTTTTACAAGCTCGATCGGAATGGTTTCTTCTTGTCACCGGCGCGATACGCCAAGCTTTTTACTCTGCCGGAGATCAAAGCGTTCTGACAACTTATTTTTTAAAAGAAAATAAATATCGACTCATTTCTCTCATTCTCTCTCTCTCTCTCTCTCTCTCTCTCTCTCTCTCTCTTTCTCTCTTTCTCGTTCTTTCTGTCCGTCCATTCGTCCGTTCGTCTCTTTTTACTCTTCGCCTTGAATTTCGCGATAACGGAGGATTTTCTGTCGAAGAGAATCCCGCATTTGGGTGGCCCCGATCGATGACAAAGGATCCAGAGGCTCGTCGATCGTACGAAGGCTCACGATCGTGAGCATGTTTTATTTATCGGAATAACTCCGGAGAACGTGGAGTCGTTCAACGAGTTCCTTGCTGACCACGAAGACAACAACAACAACAACAACAACAATAACAACAAAGACGACGACGACGACGACGACGACGACGACGACAATGACGACGAAAAGGAGGTGGATCCAGGTTAGTTTCTCAGCTTAACGAGCCTTCGAGAATCTTGGAAGCTAAGAGTAACTCTTTCTCTCTCTCTCTCTCTCGTCTTAGAATCCTACCGTCCGTTTTAAACTCCGTTATCTAACAGTTTCGGCGCAATCTCTAACGGTCCCCTTTCTTCGGACAATGAAATGCCTCTGAAATATGTAATATTGTCGCAACGGTGGACCTTTTGTAAGAAACCAGTCTCGCGCGAGCATCGTCAAATGGAGTTACGTCGCGTTACGAGTAGCGAGAGCGAGAGCTCTCGATTCGCGGTCGCCCGTCTAGCGGTCTTGCTTACCAACATTTACGAGCGACCTCGTCTGAATATCTAATTGTAGAACGGTACAAGATAAAAGGAAAGAAAAAAAAGGAAAAAGAAGAAAAAAGAGAGAAAATAAAAAAGTAATAAAAACGATAACGCACGTACGTAGTAACACGACGAGGATGTTTCGACCTTTTGAAAGTAACTTTTTCGTTATTTTTCAATCTTTTTCAGACCTTTCAAAGACGCTTAATAACAGTCGGACCTTTTATTTCTCATCTGAAAGAAGAAACTTCTTCTACTAACGATCTACTCTCTTCTATTAACGATATATTACGTTAGACGAATAGCTTGTCCATTCTATAGAGTTTTCGTAACGTTTTCGAAAGGTGTGCGACTGTTTTTACGTGTGTGCGTTCGTGTACGTATTTAGGTACTAAAATGCACGCTTAAAGAACGACACGTGCGACTTTTTAAATATACGACAAGGTCGCACCTAATTCGTTATCCGACGTCTCATCGTAATCTTTCGACTCTTTCCTTCTATCCTTTCGTTCCGGCTACATTCAGTCGAAAAGTGGAGAGAGAGAAAGAAAAAAAAAGAAAGAAAGAGAGAGAGAGCACATTGTAGTTCAAGGGGGCAGCCGTCTGACAACTCAATCCCACATTGGGAGAGGCATTTCTATTTTTAACCATGGGCGGACAGGACTCGGATTCTATCCGAGGCTCATAAACCGGATTCGTATCTTGGAATCTGAGGGGGTAGTAACGATGCAGATGGCGTACCGTACGTACGCACCTACGTATTTACTTACTTACTTATTTACTTACATATTTACTTACTTACTTACTTTGTTCGGCTCATAGAACGCACCCGCGTCCGGGTTGATATTTCACGTTGAGAGTCGTCGGTGCAAACTGAAATCGATTCTTCGCGGCTTTCTCACGTCTCGGTTAACCTCGCGCTTGCTTACTTACTTACATATACCCATTACTCCTTTTCGCATTCTCCATTTCTCTCTCTTTTTCTCTCTTCTTCTTCCTCTTCTTCTTTTGCTATAGACGATTCCGAAAAGAGAGGAATTGCTCGACCGAACATCGACGGGATAATAAAATTCCAACGTGGGTAGATATATCTTTTATATGAACGTGAAACCGTCGTGGCGAGTAAGTAAGTAAAGCAAAGCAAAGTAAAGAAAAATAAAGTAAGTAAGTAAGTAAGTAAGTAAGTAAGTAAGTAAGTAAGTAAGTAAGTACGTGCGGTTTGTATCGTGTAAGGCCACCTTGAAAAATCAGGCTCGAGTTCGTCGTTTAATGCGCGAACGAGCACGGTCTTTCGTGTCGTAAAGTTTTTCCTAACGTCGCGCGGTAGAATGTAAAAAGGCCCCGTGTAATCGTCGTCATCGTCGTCTGTAACTCGTACCATGGACACCAAAACGGAGCAAGGTCCAGGAGGACACGAAAAGGAAGATTCCACTTTCGGTTTGTTCGAAAGAAACGAAAAAAAGTTTTACGAAGGAACGTTCGTCGGAACCTTCGACGATCGAGGAGATTCGTGGAAAGTCTTCGCCGAGTGATATCGATTGTTACGAAAGAAAAAAACCAATGAAAAGCAATGTACCTTGGATTCTTGATCGTTATCCCGATCACGGAGTAACACTCTCGTTCGTATCTCGGATCGTAACGAACGAGGTGTTCGACGAGGGGAAGATTCGTGAGGCATCGTTTTTTTCATTTTTTCTCATTTTTCCCCCTCCTTCAACCAACCACCCACCCACCCACCCCTCGTGCCCCTGGCATTAAGCAAGACCCTTTTAAAATAAAAGATCGCGAAAGGGCGAGCCGGACACGTCTGTCCGGTCGCATTAAGCGAAATGAAAAATGACGAGCTCGATGCTTGCTTGCTCTCTGGTCTAAGAGCAGCGGAACGAGAGACAAAGACGTGCGTGTAAGTTTGCTCGCCCGCGTTTCTATGTGTTTGTAGGTATATGCGTATGCGTGTCGTGCGCGAGAGAACTCGTAAGACAACGAGATGGAGAAAGAGAAACTGGTGAGTACGTAGGAAAGCGATGCTCTCATCGATCTCTATTCCCAACGCAGTCCGTTTCACCGGACGCGAGACTCGCGCGAGCGCATTTACATTATCATAAACTGGACCTCTCGCATGCGCGCGCGGCTCGTTGTCTCTAAGCCGGAGAAAGGAGAAGAGCGAAAGGAAGATAAAGGTCGAGTCGCGGACGAGCGAGAACGAGCTGGTCGAAAGGTACATTGGCGTCGTCTCATCTTCGATTCGAATTCGTTTCTTCGCAAACAACGATCGATTCGATCGATCGATTTTAAAAGAGATCAAACGTTTACGTCCGACCAGATATTTTCTATCGCGTCGATCGTTGAATGTAATGTCGCGATTATCTTATCGTCTATTTTTATGGATAAATTTCAATGTATGTATTTATATATTATCGGTTAAAGAGGTTTACGTGTGCTCGCCAATGCATAGGAACGACGGAACTAGCGCGCATAACGACGAGCGTGCCGCATAATGCACGGAAATTTATGGCGTCGTCTCGGCGCAAATTACTGCCCTTGAACCGTCGCCGTGCAGCGCATTATTTCACACCGAAACGGGGGATTATTTGATTTCTCGAGATGCAAAGATCCTCCGACTCAACGGCTTTTCCCCACGCATGATCTTCGTGCTACCTACTATCAACCTATAGGCCTTTCTTTCTCGTCTTCTTCTACTTGAAAGAATACCTTACGGATTATCGAGAATTATGATATCTATGTAAAGTATCCAACGTCGGTCGTTTAAAATAGATAACGATAAAGCTGAATAATTTCCCTGTGAAAATCCGTGGACTTGAACAAAAAGAAAAAGAAAAAGGAGGAAAGAAAGAAGATCCAGATCATATATATATATACATACATAAAAAAAAAAAGAGAGAGAAAACTAAAACATTTAATGCGACGCAAGTCTATTCCTCGTATTCCAGCATATTTTCGTTCTTAGTAATATTTCTAATAAAAAGAAAGAAAAATCAAAAGACAAAAAAAATATCCGATCTATTGGAGATTGACGTACGCGATACATCTTCAAGTACGAAATTTTTTATAGAGCGTGTATAGATATTCTCTGATAAATTGATTGATAAAATTAAAGTTGGATCAGATCGATCGATAGTCGATGGTTCTCGAAAGTCCTAAAGAAAGAGTTCGCGTCAAAGCTTGGAACTCGTCCGACAAGCTCGACTCGCGAGTTTGTCTCGGTCGTCTCGACTGCCTTTTACTTAGAAGCGGGACGGAAGCCGAGCACGGTAACGAACGCGGTCCCGTCTCGCGGTATCCGTTCTTCCGCGAGCGAACAGCTAGCTACGAAGTAAGTAAGTAAGGAAGGAAGAAAGGCAACGACAGCGAAGAAGAGAGGAGTTGGAAGAGTCCCTCGCTTGTTCGTCTTCTCTTCCTCCTCCTGCTTCTCCACCTCTTCTTCTCCTCCAACTCCTCCAACTCTTCTTGCACCTCATTTTCTTCTTCTTGCTTAAGAGAAAGAGATAGAGAGAGTTCGTCGTCCTGGCACCATCGAGAAACGACGGCAAACAGCGAGCCGAGAGATTAGCATAATACATTACGAGTCGCGATAGAAAGAGAGAACAGAGAAGGAGAGAGAGAGAGAGAGAGAGAGAGAGAGAGATAGAGAGGAACCGGACGTCGCGTTTGAGAACCGCTTTTGGCGCCAGACGCAACCTGGAATGCGGTTCCCAACTCCTCCGGGAAAGGAGGACTTTTCTTCGGCACGTGGCCATCTCCCACGCGAGGCCACGTGTCCTCCATCCGGAAGGTAAGCTTTTACAATATACAACGATGACGGACGAGAGAAGATTCGAAAGTGAAACGTGGTCTTTCTCTCTTTTGCTCCTCTCTCCATCTCTCTCTTTCTCTCTCACTCTCTTTTTCTCTTTTTCTCTTTTTCTCTCGATCGGATATCGTGTCTGTTTGATTCACGATCGTGAGAGTAAATTTCGAGACATACCATTTCAATTAAGTATGTATCTTATCAAATTCTAACGTACGATTTCATGTTGATTTGAAGATCAAAGCAATGGTAATGTTAAATATTTCCTTCAGCTTGATTTAATCCTTTTCATTTTTCTCTTTCATCTTTAATATCGTAGAAGGAATCTTACTGTTATTCCTTTTTTGTTTTCTTTTCTTTTCTTTCTACTTCAAACTCTACCTCAAAATGTTCAAAAAGGAAGGTTCAAACGGTAAAGATTATTTGTTAAAGTATATTGCCGCAGTTAAAGGTCTGTTTATAGTAACCGCGAGCCCTCAGGGTTGGTAGGAGTGCAGCCCGCTAAGAATGGACCCCGTGACGATAAATTAATAGACGAGAAAAGCGTGCGTGCACCCGGTATATCGGTATAAAGTCGAGAACCAAAGTAATAACATAATAATAACTTGGATACCATCGGACTAATTTATTCGCGATTGGGAATATATCCCGGATAAAAACTTAAAGACTTGCCTTAGGGTGAGCCTACAAAAGATCCCTTTTCAAGGCCACGTTAGGTACTCCTCTTTATTTTCGATGGGGATAGCCGGAAGCGGAAAGTGTGTTCACTCCATAATGTTTCCTCTTAGCGAGTTTTTATATCCGACAGAATTTGCAGAAGTTACGATCGAGAAAAAAGAAGTAGAAAAGAAAAAAAGAAAAAGAAAAGGAAACGTCAAATATCAAAAAGGAATAGCGTACTTGGTGGAGTCAGTGATTTTTCGCAAAAATAAAAGATCCAAGAGGATCGCATTCCAAAGGGTTGGGCAGCTGGAGAAAGGCAAAGAAGAAAGAAAAAAAGAAAGGTAAGAGAAGTAGGATGGGGAAGGGTTAGTATGAGATGGAGTAGGGTGAAGGAAGAAACGAAAAGGAAGGAAGAAAGGAATGGAAAGTAATTTAGGTGTCTACCACGACTCGAGGAAACGGAGGACCGAAACTCGCACGACCCTTCGCGTATATCCGAACGACCAGCTTCATGAATGGAGCAAATTGCATTTTGTGCCTGGAACCGTCCAGCCAATTTATTTTCACTTTCATTTACGAGCGAACGCCACGAAGTCATCGTGTGTGCTCCGAGAAGATGGAAGAGAGAGAGAGAGAGAGAGAGAGAGAGAGGGAGAGGGAGAAAGAGAAAAAGAGAGAGACATATTCACGAGAAACTCGGCCTTTCTTTACGTTACCATTTGCGTTGGGTTGCTTAGAAATATTATTCTTGCGTATTCATTTAATAATAATAAATTATATCCTCAGGGAGAGAGAGAGAGAGAGAGAGATCAAGACATGAAAGTATTCTATGGGCTTAATAAAGAGTGGAAGAATTTTACGATCATTAATTTGTGTCATGACAAATGTCGAATGTTAGCGATTTAAAAGATAAAACAAAACGAAATAATATTTGATAAGATCTTCAATTGCGTGACATTATCTAAGAACTTTGATCTATGACTTTGCAATATGTTACCAAATGATGAACATCGTAGATAATAGTCCTCGAGTGTAACCTTCGAGAAACGATGAGAAACGAAAAGTAGTTGTTAATGCGATCGAGGGAGGAATCATTGATCGGTTAGTAAAGGTGAGATGAAAGTAGTCGCACGTACCTCTTCGCGACGCGAGATATATGCGAATAATAATGAGATTCTATGAATATGGTAATGGTCGCGATTAGGTGTCAGGGAGGGCGAACGACGTGTCTCGGGCAAACGCAAACGAGGATGAAATTGCCATTACTCGAAGCAAAGTGCTACCGAGACGGTAGCATAGCTGGCCTCGGTTGCGCATCTATATTCCGCCACAATAACAGGAGGACACTTAAGCAGCAAGTGCTCTAATGAAGGAGGAGCTTTGCATTCCAAATTGAATCCTTCGTGAGAGTGATCAAGGAAGAAACAAGGAAAGAAAGAGAAAGAAGTTATTTAGAAGTTATTTATTTTTCAACTTTGTACTTTTTTTTCTTTTCCTCTCTCTCTCTTTTCTTTTTCTTTCTCTTATCGACTTCGTTTATAGACTTTTATATTCATGAGATTAATTGAAATTTATAAATAAGTTATAAACGAGTGAGTATCTCTTAAAGCGAATAAAGTTAATGATATATGTGTATAATATTAAAAACTTACGAAAAGTACTTAGTCACTAGCGTATCGAAAACTTTATATTTTCGATTTATTTTTTCACGAAGAATCACTCTCTACTCGTTTGTACCACTCTTGTTGAAACACCGTGTATATACACACACGCGCGCACACACACATATATATATAATTTTATATTTTATATACATTTATATCTAACATTTATTTATCTATCTATATATCAAACTCGAATGATCAAATTTAAGAATGCGTAAAGAGATTCCAACGATCTCTCTCATATTTAATAAAACACAAAGAAAAAGGTCAAATCTTGGCGAGGAAGGTCACAGAAGTAGCAACATTTGAAACTCAATTCTCCGTTCCGTTTATATGAGAACAAAAGGAAGGATCTCTTTCCGAAGCTCTTTTCATGGAATGCCATGGAATCGTGCGAGAAACCGTACCGTTATAGAGAGGGATGAAACGCTGTGCTGTTTATTCAACGATTCGATGTGTTCCTTCCTTATTCTCGTTTACGAGAGAAGGAAGAAGAAATTGCGTGGGTCGAACGGTCCGTTCCGTTTAAGAAAGACCATCTCGATCGGACTTCTCTTTGCTACCGGAAGTAGAAAGACTATGGAAGGAGTTTAAAAAGAAGAAAAACAAGAAGAAGAAGAAAAGGAGAAGAGTTTAAAGCTGCTCGAGCTTCTTGGAATTACATACGAATTTCACGATAGTCTCGCTCTCTTACGAGAGCCATCCTAGTAGTATCGTACTATCGCCAAGGCTCGATGGACCACCTGGAAACGGTACGATGCCACGAGGCGGAAGTTTACCATGGTGATGTTCGCCGTTGTTCAGATAAAAGACGATTTCTCGTGCATGCCCGATGCTATCGATCGTCCGCCGCGTATTTTACCTTTTATACTCTCTCTCTCTCTCTTTCTTTCTTTCTCTCTTTCTCTCTTTCTCTTTTGTTGCTTCCTTTCTCGTAAGCACGTTGAAAATCTTTCGCGTAACAGTACTTACTTAGCTTCAACCGGTACCGGTACACCCCGTATCGATCCTCGTAAAAAGAGTATCGTAACTAAATCGAATATGAGTTAATCGCGATTAATCGAGAAAGATGCTGGATAAACGAGGACATGGAATTAAAAAAAAAAAATTCTTACTTCTCGAGGATGTTTAAGAAGGGAGAAAGGAGATACGTTGAATATATAGAAAAGTATGCGATTGGAATCGTTGATAAGTTCTTCGACCTGACATTTCCTTCCTTACGGAAGCAGACATTTTCGTCGAATCATACATGTCTCTTGAAGGACGCTGTCTCCTTCTCTTTCTTTTTCTTTTTTCCTCTTCTTCTTTTTTTCTTTTTCATCCTTCTTCTTTCTCATTGTCATTTCGTGTCGTTGTCGATGGCTGACAACTGGAGAACGATCTTCGTTGCGTTCGATGTAACGGAATCGGATTCATTACCGACACGCGATCGAGCTCGATGTCGTTCCCCTCTATTTCTCTCTTCTCTTCTTTTATCTTGTATCTTTTCTCTCTCTCTCTCTCTCTCTCTCTCTCTCTCTCTCTCTGTCTTCTCTTTCTCTCTTTATTTCTTTTTATCGTCCTTTTTCTCTCTCTCTCTCTGTCTGTTTGTCTTTCTCTTCTCTGAAATTAATCGTCGACGTTACGAACGCGATCGTTCGATCATAGCGGCCATTGACGTTGAATTTCTATAGATACGACAATCGTCTTACCTATCCGGAAGGATCGTTTTAGGAGAAACTCTGCAAGGATATCGAGTAACGCCGATCACGGATATAATTCTCTCTCTCTCTCTCTCTTTCTCTCTGACATTCTTATCATCAGGAAATATTTCTTCTTATCCTTGCACGTATCGTTTCTTACAAATTTTAATTCGAAAAAGATCGATTTAATCGTTGATCCAAACCAGGAAGACTTTGCCGTTTCGTATCGAGTTTCTTAATAAAAGTGAAACTAAAGTATAATATTTTTTGACTTTTACCAAGATGATAATTCGATGTATGAATGAAAAGGCTGACTTTAGCAACGTTTTTGTTCTTTAATGATATCGCTATCGATTTATGTGTTCTCTCTCTCTCTCTTTCTTTCTTTCTCTGAGAAGATAACGAATTAGATGGAAAGTTGCCATCGTCACGATTTAATTAAGCCCTTCTCGCACGAAACTCGCGGGCGGTCGGCTTGGCTTCCTCCGTCGGCGATGATATAATTTTAGTACATCGAAGGAGGGCGCAATAATTTGCAGTGCGGTCACGAGAGCGGGTATTAACGCCGATGACTGGCAATTCCCGCGGGTTACCACGCATAATACGACGGGATAAATCTCTTCGGTAGCTTTTGAATCTCTGCGGCGGTTCTCGCGCTCTTCCGATGGAAAGAGTGAGAAAGAAAGATAAACGAGAGAAAAGAGAAAGAGAGAGAGAGAGAGAGAACGAGAGAGAAAGAGAGAAGAGTAGAAGCTCAAGAATCTCTCGGATATGCGGATCCATCATTTACTTTCGTCCGGCCGTATATTTATTGCCACGGTCAGTTCGCAGAGCCTTGATGAATGAGAAGATCGATCATCGTGTTTGCCATCGATAAGAGTTATACGATATTATTGGACGTTGCTTCGATAACCAGGGAAACGAAGAAAATCGTTCTCTTCGGCTATCCATCAATAACCCGATAGAAAATTTTTAACGTTCACACGCTCGTTAATATTGTATTACCAATTAAATCGTATACTCTTAACCGTACGATCGACTACTCGTTATTAGAAAAGAAAGACATCCGATCGATTTTTCATATTTGAATGAAGATCGACGATAAATATTTTCGCCAAACGAATTTCAATCGGATTAAATTGAAATCCTGAAAACGAATCGAGACGACAATGGGTGGATGGACTCTTTAAAAAAAAAAAAAAGAGAAAAGAGAGATAAAACAGAAGCTTCAATTTCATACGTGTCATGTGCACGCTAAAGTTCCCGACGTTACTAAACTTCCAATGGACTTTTTTTTTTAATCCGTCGTGTCAACGGGACAGTAGAAAATAAAAAGAAGAAGAAAGAATTGGAATGAAAATTCTTTTTTTGTAAGCAAACGAGGGGAAACTACGGCGTCTGGTAGGTAAATTACGATCGGATCGTGATTGGAAAATAATTAGATGGAGTTTGATATCATAGCTCAATTTCGTTCGAATATGAAAACCCATGATATACGATAACATTTTCCATGAAACTGACAATATCTATCGTAAAGTTTCGAATGGCCTCGTACTTACTTACCTACCTATCTACCTATCTGCCAGTCGATTTAATAAGCAACCGATCGTCTTTCGCCAACGCTTCGTTCAAAGGTTAGAGCCTCGCCATCCGGTCGCGATTATAAAATGCTCGGCATTATGGCGCCTATATTTCACTGCCTGGTATTACACGCTAGTCCCGAGTTCGAAAGCATTCGCGATAAATAAGGTATACCATAGTGGAGGGAAGAAAGTTATATTAATTATCACAGCGGGGCAGAGAAGCATCAACCACCCCTTTCCCCCTCTCTTTTACATTTTCTCTCTCTTTCTCTCTTTTTCTCAATCTCTCCCTCTCTTTCTCTCTCTCTCTTTCTTTCTCTCTCGTACACGTGGCACACGCGTGTAACACATTTCCAAGCTCGAAACCCTTTTTCTTCCGAACATCCTTTTTATCTTCCTACTTCCCCGAAGTGAAAGACGAAGGAATAATGTGAAAAGAAAAAAGAAAAAAATCAAAACAAAAAGAAAGTACCGAACGCGTAAGAATTAGAGACTATTAGTTACGCTGCGTCACGGGTAAGATCGCTAGAGTCGAGTCATCGGGTTGATGCAAAACGTTAAATAAAAAATTGCTTTTCGAGTCGTGGCGATAAATCAAATCGGCGCTCGTTAAAAGTGAATTTTCTTAACGCGAGCCTCGAGTTCCATGCCTTCCCGGCGAGAACATCGATCTTAGCCAAATTACGCTCGTTATCAGCTTCGTAACTCTCGTCGTCGTCGTCGTCGTCGTCATCATTACTATCATTATTAGCTTGATTATATTAACGTTTTATATCAGTTTCAAGTTTCGGGTTAATCGACCGACTCGAGTCTAGATACATACGTACGTAGCTATTGAAAACGACGAAATAAAAGATAGATGGGTATGGACGTTTATGTTTATTATTATTCGTCGGCAGAAAGTTTGAAGTCGCATTAACGCTCGAAAAGATCGAGGACAAGGATAAGGATAAAAGTTTAGAGAGGTAGGATATGTAAGTATATAAATACGTAGACGATAATTCGTTGGCTATCCTAACGATAAAATAAATGATTACGACGTACGATCCACGGTTAAAATATCATTACAACAGCGTGGCTTACGTTACCACGATTGGCCGCATTTATCAAATACTTGGGTAAATATTTTATCGTAAATTGGAGCATCGTATAGTAACCTCTCTTCTCTCTCTCTCTCTCTCTCTCTCTCTCTCTCTGCTTTCAGTAGACCCGACAATAAATTCCATCGCGTGCTGAGAAGGTTCGATCGGCAAATGGCTGGTTAAGTAGTTGGTTAAGTTGATTGGGACGAACGAAATTGCTCTCTCTCTCTCTCTCTCTCTCTCTCTCTCTCTCTCTCTCTCTCTGTGTACGATGTAAGGGCACTTGAATTTTTCGTTAGACGAGAGGAAATTTCTCTTCTAACGAAAAAGAAATAGAAAAGAAAAGAAAGTTCGAGTATCTTCCGAGTACTTTAGTTACGTGGACTAGCCTCTAACCCCGCTGCGAGAGACCTTGACGAGAAAATAATTGGCGGAAGCATAATATAGCGAAGGTAGGTAGGTTGGTAGGTAGGTAGGTAGGTAGGTAGATAGGTAGGAAGGTAGATAGGAGGTAGGTTGCTTGGTAGGCAGGTATATAAGGATTCAAATTTTTTCTTTAGTTCGCGCGCGGACGATGCGCGATATTTGCGCGTCTAACATCGCGTTCTCGTGATTAATCTGTACATCAACGATCAGCAAACACTTTATAAATCCTAGGAGAACGAACTTTGCTGTTTTTCTTTCTTCGAACGAGCGACGCTTAAGAAGATTACACTTTTTCTACGTGTAGGTATCTTATTAAAATATAATTTTATCGAAGCATAGCATATATAACGCGGACTGCATTATAAAACCTAGGACGATATGCTCCGGTGAATAGAGTTCGCGCTGAGAATACATAGAGAAACCCCGTGGAGACAGGAGAACGTTCCTGAAGCATGTTCAAACGAGGTTTCCAACGCGACAGGATTAATTACGGGACAGAAAGATTCCTGAATCTTCGCGTTTACACGAACGCTTCTTTATCTAGAAGGACGATCGAGAAAAAAATCGAATCTCGATATATGTAGTAGCTATATCGGCGCTCATGCTCTTCGCGCGATCTTAACTCGAATCTCTTTCTCCTTCTCCCTTTCTCTTTCTCTTTCTCTTTCCCTTTCTCTCTCCTTCTCTCTCTCTTTTTCTCTTTCTCTTCAAGATCTCCTGATCGGTTACTAAGCCTCATACTTATGTTCCCGGTAGAGACGTCACTTTGAGTAACTAACGTCTCGATCTTACCGTGCGGCCTTTAAAAAGGATAAGATGCTGCTCTTCCTTCGTAATTACTTCGATTACCGCACGGAAAATAGAGAGTTATTACGAGGAACGAGAGTAATCCCTTTACCTACGATCTATTCTCTTTCCTTGAAAACTATACTCGGTAACACCGATTTTATAAAAATTTTCTACTATTTCGTCGTTAACGAAGAACAAGTTTATTATTCGAGGAATTGTAAGACCAAGTAGTAAAGTATATTAAATAACGTTCGTAATAATAAGATAATGTTAGTCAAACTTGCAACATTGTTATCTTTGTTATCTTACAGAGATATCTTGTGTAACCTATTTGATACACCCTATACATGTATATATACATATATATATATATATATATATATATATATATATATATATATATATATATATAAATACTCTGCAATCGCGTAAGTACGTATTAAACCAGTAGAGATACATAAACGAATGAAGGTTATAAAGAGGTCGACGTAATTACACATGATTGTTATATAAGTTGCCGCCCTCTATTTCTATCAAGTCCTATTTACACTCATGCTCGTTCTCTTTTACTGTCAGTTAACATCCAACTTCGTTTCGAGTAACACTAGCGTTGATCTTCGAAATTGCTAATAGTATTTCGCGTTGTTGAAACTTTTTTTCTTTACGCAATTCTTTCATTTAAAAATAAAAAGAAACAACAAGATCGTCAATTCCTTTTTACCAAACGATATTTATTATTTAGCCACGGTAATATCAAATCGATACGTTTGAAACTTTCCACTTTGGGTGTTTGAACAAGTGTCCTCGAGAAACGAACGTCGATCTATATTATGTATATACCAAAATGTAATATATACATACATACATACATAAATACGTACATACATATATATATATATGTCGTTAGCGTGAATGAATACCCAAGGATTAGCTCACACCTGACAAACTTTCGATATTCTCGATTACTCGTCGAGCGTGCCATTGTCATCTCTTTGGCTCGAAGAGAAACCTTTGGGCTCGTGTATCTTTCCCAATAAAAAAAAGGAGAAAGAATAAGGGAGAGAAGGGGAGGGTTAATTCGTAGACATTCGAGTCAGTGCATCGGCATGTCCGTAATGCGAATGCAGATACGAGCTCTGCTACCTAAAACGACATGTGCCATCGACATGATACACAATAGCTATCGTTGTCGATTAAATGATACTCGTCGATAGAAAAATTCAATATCATTGAGAAGACTTTTAAGAAAAAAAAAAACCTACTCCAATTGTCTGCTATTTATTCAATTAACACTTTCATTAGAATAGACGTAGAATTAGTCTGGTAAAAAAAAAAAAAAGATATTAAAATCAACTTGTAATCGATCGTAATTAAAAAATATCTGTTTATTATTGATTCCTCTTTAAAGATAAAATAGATCTTCGTATTGTCATAAGGATATTATCGAATATTACAGATTTATCGATCGTATGATTCAATCGATCAAGTCGAAAAGGGATTCGATCGAAGCACGTTCGATGCATCTTCGATCTAAAGAGACATATGGGTTCGTAGTAGGTATCAAGGTGGCATCGTGCCACCTGCACCAGGTGCATCGTTCGAACGTTCCGACATTGTGCATGAATGAATGCATCGTCGAGCGACGACCTTCGTTTCTCCTTCCCCTTCCTCTTCTCGCGACACCAGAATTCCGTGGCTTCTTTCTGCCTCCCTCCCTCCCTCCCTTCTTCTCTTCCTCCTCTTCTTCCTCCTCACTTCTCATTCCTCCATCGTCGATCGCAACATGGTCGAATCTCGTCACTTCGTACGTATTCATGATCCCCCATAGAAAAAGAAAAGAAAACAAAATAGTTGAAGCAGAGTTTCCCAACGAAACGAAATTCGTCGTCGTCGTCATCGTCATCGTCGTCACAGTCGTCCGATTTATTTCGTCTTACAGGACAACCGGATTCCAAGAGTGACCAGCATCGAAATTCGTTCGTCGACCATGCTGCTCTGATACATTTCCGCGTTTTTTGCTTTGACAGAGGGAGGTCTTTCGTAGCCTTTATTCGAAGTTACTCGCAACGGTACTCCGAACGAAAGAATTCTTTTTCGTGTAATTTTTCGGCCCTTGATGTTCTCTATCGATTCTATCTAAGAAACTAAATTATTTAAATTATAATACTACTTTATTTGATCTGACGTATATAAAATTGACGAATTATCGTAAAGGTATATCTTAGGAACGTTCTTTATTTTTTCTTTTCTCTCTCTCTCTCTCTCTCTCTCCCTTTTCTTTTTTTTTTTCTAAGAAAGTGCATTACGAATAATCTCGTAGAATTTCTTGAGGAGATTGGTTTTTCTTTTTTCTTTCTTTTTTTTTTCTTTTTTACGTTTTATTTTCTTTTTTCTTCTTCTTTCCCTTTCGTCTCATTTCTCTTCTAAACTTTCACTCGAGAAGAAAGAGACCGCGTCAAATGTTAATATCGACTTTTGATGAAAAGACAACCGTGCTATTAGCATCGGTATAATAATAAAAAGCGTGCAATCGTTTTCTAAACTTTCGTCACGTTCCGCGAGCTTCTAACGGCTCTCTCACGTGAGCGTATCCGTGAGCGTATCCGCGAACAATCTTTGTAATCGACCCATCCTATTCCGAGACAAGTGGGCACGACCATCTTGAATCATCGCGGTCAAACGATTCGCATAAAATGAATATTGATCGTCTTTGTTGTGAATCATTTCTTGCATATGCAAGTGTTATCTTTTCGTTCGAACGTAAGAGCAAGGGTCGTTGAAGGTACTTGAACTTATGCAAATTCGTAAGAGATTTTTTCTTGGTTTGTTTAAACGTAACCTGGAAAGTATAGACGATGCAACGATGATAATGACGACGATGACGATAATCGATTTTATTACAAAAACAACGTGTACGATTCAAAAGAAATATTTCAAACTTGAAACGATTGAAATACCGTAATACTTCTGAGAAAAAACTTCGAGGCGGCCGTGAAACCTTGTCGAGTATCTTAGAAACTACCTAAGTTCGAACGTCCCTTCCGATGGCCGGAAACGTGTGGTACGTGATCGGTGTTACCAACAGAGCTCACGGAAACCATTCAGGAAACCGGAAGTTTGCGTACGTTCTTCATTTTGGCGCTTCGATTTCTAAGAAATATTTTTTTCCGTGGCTGGCGAGCAAGGTGCGGCACAAAATCGATCGACAACGCAAATAGTTTCTCGTTTTTGTCGGGTGTGCCCGGCAAAACTTTGTACAATTTTTTTTTTTTTTTCTTTTTTTTTTTTTTTTTCTTTTTCGTTTTCGTTCCTCGAAGTCGGACGTCGCATCGATATTTTTCTCGGTGAGTGAGATACATGCATATCTACACGTACACATAGAGACGTTATTAATTTCACTTACTCTTAGTCCGGATAAACCTTTTATCGTAATCGAAACTCAACATGGAATAAAAAGCGTGTAAGCGCGATTCGATAAAGAGATCTTTGATCTCGAGCCACGAGGTTAATAGCACTGCGAGAATACTTCGCAAGTATGTGGGCTTGCCAAACCTGCAAACGAAAATAGCCAGTGCGGCAGTGCAGAATACCCCGGCGATCGCTAGACGCCAGGTCGCACGGCGCGTGTCCCTTTCTAACGCGACGCCATAAAGTATCGAGCATAAATAGTGTAAGTGGTATTTAGTCGTGGACCATACGCAAACACCCTATAAATCCTTTTAAACGTATTATCCGCCGCATATCGTACAATATTAGATCCTTATGTTAGAGATCAACGAAGAAACCTTTGCTAGTATCGTATTGATTTACATTATTATGCGCTAAAGAAAATAACACATTTATACAAAAGCTATAATCTTTAATCCTTGACTATAACTCAATTCTTTATTTTCTTTATTTTACAACAACAAAAAATTAAACAATTGGAAAGTTATGATAATTACAACTTGTATTGTTTTAATTATATCGATACCAATAATCATAACGCTTGGGAAATATTTATTTTTGAGTTAAGAATTAACGTTTGCTGTTTACTTTGAAAAAGAAAGAAACAAACAAAAAAATAGAAAGAAAGAATAAAATAAGACATAAAAATACAGTATGCCGTACTGTTTACTACCGATTGTATTAAATATTTTTATTTCTCACTCGTTCGATCTCTTCTCGAACTTTTTCAATTTCCCCGAACGTTTTTTACTTTTTTCGAATCTTTTATCGACTTCGAAGAAATCGTAACGATCAAGATACAACCCTATTCGTTTCGGATTATATTACGACGGTAGCAGTAACGTAAATCGGCCATTTAATTATATAAATTTGATGAAATTTATACTTTCTTCGAGATCTTAGAATATTTGTGCGATAGTCCGTGTCGCGATCAGCCGTTCACGGTAGAAATCCCTACTGGTTCTCATGATCGTCGGTAATATAACGGTTCGCAAACTATTAGATAATATTTTCTAACGATCCCTACTATTAACGTTACCGCATTCGAGTCGTAAAAGCGAGCGTAATAGTCGAACGCTTTAAACTATTTGATATCTTCTTCGAAAGGTAATCTAATCCGATTATAATATTTATTAGCAAGTATATAAAACTCTGAAAAGGATTTGGATTAATACGAAGAAGTTTTATATTAATCGATGTTTCATCGAAACATAATTAAGCTTAAATATAAAATAATAAAAAAAAAAGAAGAAGAAAAAGTTTAAGATCCTCGATATAGAAGTAATTTCTTTAACAGTTTACGAACGGATCCGCAATAAATATTCTTTCATATACAATAAGAGACGATCGAAAGAAACATATAATAATTCGTAGCCTTTTGAAAGGGACCTTCCTGTTCGAACTCTCATACAATGGGTCAAGAAAGATAGCACGATGGAATTTTAATGAGATCCTACTCTCACCAGCGTGTATAATCTGTTTATTTAATAACGACCCTTTAAAACGACACAGATTGTAGGAAAGGTAATATTATATTTAAATATCGTTCGGATAAAAACGTATTGTATATAAAAACGAGAGGGAGGGAGAGAGGTAATTTAAAATGTATATACACGCAGATAAAAAATTCGTACGAATTTCTTCGCATTGCGTATGAAAAGATCATAAAAATATAAATGCAATGTTTCTCGGATGCCCCGACTAAATCGGCTTTCCGTTCGAACTAACTTCGCGAAGAATTTCTTAAGGAATAAAAGAAAATGGAAAGGAAGAGGGAAAAAGGAAGGAAAGAGAGAGAGAGAGAGAGAGAAATGTAAAAAGATAAAGACGCATAGTATAGTAGCAAGGAAGGAGTAAGCTTTCTATTAGCGGTCACAAACAGACGGAATGGACATCTTGGCCCGCTCGAAATAGAAATAGAAATAGGTCCTAACGGACGGCCCGCAGCCAGGTTAGGTCTTATTTCTCACGTTCCTCGGGATGATTCACTAAGAGGGAGCGCGGTCGCGACTTTGCTAACACGAGCCTTAACTTTTCTCGAGACTTCGATCTTTAGCGAACGGGCGCAACGCGTTATCGCTCTCGAACTCGTCGTGCCCACGTGCGACCACGAGAGTGTCCAAGGCTTTGCGTACCTACTCGAGAGTTCTGTGTGGCTATATATGTCTCGCGCGAACACTCGCCTAAAAGACACCTACTACCACTGCTAACTATCGCTTTTACTATTACCGATTAGACTTCGAGATGGTAATTGGTAAAAAAAAAATAAAAAAAAAGAAAGAAAGAAAAAACAAGGAATTTGTAGCCTTTTCGATCGAATAAAAAACAGAAAAATGAAAAGAAAAAAAGAAAAGAGAAATGAAAAAGCAGAGGGCAGGGATAAACAAATAGAAAGAGATAAACGTGAGCCAATGAGAATTCAATGATCTCTCTTCTAAGCCAGGGCTTCGTGTCCAAAGGTTGAATCATTTCGCTAAATGCGGTGTTGCGTAATTTTAGGTGGGACGATGAGTATGCCCGCTCAAATTCTGCCAGCTGCTGTCCCCGCTTTTGCTACCGGCTTGCTGCCGGGGTGCACGTCCTATTTAGGCCGCGGCACGTCCACTCTATGCGTACAACCACGTGAACGTCCAATCAACGCCGACCAGGATCCGATGGAACGTTTGCTATGGAATCTAATTTTGGAGTTGTGCCTTGTGTTTAATTGGGGAAGTCTAATTCCGAGGAAGTGCATTCTTATTTTGTATATCTTTTTACTATATCTTTCATCCTTCGATCCCTTCTCGTATCTTTCCTTTTCTTTTTCTTTTTCTTTTTCTTTTTTTTGGATTTTATTTTCTTCTTTCTTTGAAGTATCCTTCATAATATACGCTATGTCATAAATATCAATTTTAAAGGTGCTACTTGGTTAATCGAGGTAGGGACATTCTCGATAATTGCTTTTTAGTATGGGGAACCCTTTTCGGCAGGTAAAAGGCAGGTATTTCTTACCAGACTTGATTTACGACTTTGGTCGCAATTTTAAGAAAAAAATCATTCGACCGGTCAACGACGATTCATTCAACTCACTAACGTTTTTATAGCTTTCAATTTGTGTAAATTCTTCGTCTGACCGTTCGTTTCGACTCATTATTTTTCTTTTCTCTTATTTTTCTCTCTCTCTCTTTTTTTTTTAGAAATATTTTTTGTACTCCTTTTGATATCCTTATAAAGGATATCTATACATGTTAATCAAGCGAACCGATTTCGCTCGAAAAGCGTCGTATCGCGTACGTTCGCACTAATGAATGCGTTCGAGGACTCGTTTGACGTAAAGCGCGCTGGTGTCGGATTAACGAGGATCGAGGAATGCCGATCGAATGAGAAAATTATCGGGCTACCTATTTTACGATAAGACGACATCTGTGACGATCCTGTTTATAGTTGTGCTAGGTTACCTTCGATTATTATTCATACGTTTATCGCAATATCCCAGACACTAGTCTCTCCCATTTTCGTCTCCGGTTCAATACCGATTCGTTAAGATCGATCTTCCGATTTGATTTTCCTAAAGAAATTGAAAACTAATTCGAGTGACGTTCGTCGTGGAAAGATAATTCTTTCTCGTCGTCTATCTGACGATTCCTGTGTGCGTCTCGACGTAAACTTAGAGAGTAACGAGACAGTTACCGAGACTTTACAGATGTTGAAAGGAACGACAACTAGGAAGGTGTTACTTGCTCTCAACATCGTTTTAGCTACATTGCTTAGCTATTACGTTTGACGAGGTCCATACCAGCTGAGTTAAATCTTCGGGTGTCTCCATCGATTACGAATAGGCGACGAGTGTTAAACACAGTGAGTCACTTTAACCTAACTCGCAGAGAATTTATAAAGATACACTCAGGCGGGATACAAATAGAATCGCGGCTGTTTTAGACCGGTGAATCCTAAAAGCTCGAACAAAGAATCCCCGATTGAAACGAGAATAGAAAAATGAAATGAATAAGAATCTCGATGATGACTCTTCCACCGATATAAATCATCCGAATCCTTTTAGCATAACCGTACGAGCTTCGCGATCTGCCCTGAAACGTTGGATTTTTAAAGATCCCTTTTTCTCGCGTTCGCGGACGAGGAACGCGTTAAAAGTACGACCTCCGAGATGATTCAGACGCGAAACATTCCCGACGATGCATGGCGCCACATATCCGACTACGGGGCGCACTTCCTTTGCGAGACGCGCGGAATTAATAGGAAAACGAGCCGAGTGACAGGGGAGTCGTAAGCTCCTCGCGTACACACGTATGTACGTACATACGTACATACATACATACACGTATCTATATACATATATATGTGTATGCGTGTATCTACGTACATTTACTCTTACAATGTATACATTCATACATTCGTACGTATACGCATTATACACATAAACAAGTAAGAAAAAGATACGTATAAACGTCGACGTTCGTATCCCTTCGCGACCGAGTCAGTAACCGATCATGGTTGCGGGCATGGATGAGCCTGGCATGCCTAATGTCTGGCGCCTCTGGCTCGTGCGCCAGGAAATAGATTGCATCGCTTATCGGAAAACACGAAGGAGCCTCGTCCAGCTTCCATCCGCCATCTGGAGAGCTGCTTCCAACTTTTGCTTCTTTTTTTCATTTTTTTTTTCCTTTTTCCTTTTTTCCTTTCTTTCTTCCTTCTTATTTCTCTAACGCAGACAAGATCGTGGTCTTCTTCTTCTTCTTCTTCTTCTTCTTCTTCTTTTTCTTCTTCTTTTTCTTGTTGGTTTCGTCGCGGCTTCGTGAAAATAATGACGTCATTGGTTACAAGGGTTTTAACTCTTCACGACAGATGCAATTCTTCGAGGATAATGTTTATTATGAAAACGGTAGATAGTAGAAGAGAGAAAGGCAAAACGTGTAGTAGATACGTGTGCATCGATCGAGACTCGATAATGACTTACATCGTTAATTCTACGAACGGGCTGACCTGCATCGAGGATGCTAATGCGTACGTACCGGAAACGATGACGTTTCTGTGGGCAGGAAACTCCGATGACAAAGTGCTTAACAGCGAATCCGTGACATTAATGTGCCAACGGTGCACCGATATATCGAAACGTTCGTTCCTACCATCGATTTCCGTGTATAAATATTTCAAATTCCATTTAGACAAATATTTTGGCTTGTTCGTTCGAACTCGTTGAAACAAATAAAGACTTTTAAAAACAAACATCGTAGAAACTTTTAAAATATAATATAATTCGTTTCAACGACGACAATCGCGGGAGTTTGACCGAACGAAAGAAATTTCGTGAAATTCGTCGCGTTAATTCTAACACTGTTAATAACGCATATATCTTATCTCTTAACTGTTTGTCCTGATTAATACGTTAACACGATGAAATTACTCATTTCACAGACATTAAGTTTAGAGAAGAAAATGCCGTAAAAACCGTACGACTAATTATTTTATTTAAAACGAATAACGGAATGACGAGCGTTATAACTTCGTTATAGACGTAATCGAATTTGATCTAACGGCAAGTCGAGGAGCAGATGTTCGATCGGTTTTCACGATAAATCGACTTCGAAACGATAATTCTCCGATCTGTAGTTACTCGTAAAGGGTCCGTTTGAACAAGCCCTTTGCTCGTCTCTCTCTCTCTCTCTCTCCATCTCTTTTCTGTCGGACTTTTATCTTCTAGCGAGGATCTATTTTTAAACGCGGGTCCTGGTCTAGACGATAATTTCAAAGGAGCGACCCTACACATACTCTACTCGAGCCAAGAGGCAAATTACTACACTGAATAGATGGTTGCACGGCTGAAAGCACGCGCTCTTATCACGAACGACGGAGACTGTTTCGAGTCCGACCCTTTGCGACCTCGAAGGCCACGTTCTTCTTGGTATTCTCGGAGGGTCTTAAACGTTACAGTAGGTAGTCATCGTCCTGTACCGCGTCCTAAGTAAGTCCTTAAGAAAAACTACGGACTTGTGTAATCTCCGAACCGAGTTGTATATGCTCGATCATAAACCCAAAGATTCCTTTACGAGCATGCGAAGAAGATATACGTTCTTATTTTCTTGCCTATTGTTAACTCCTATCAATTTTTTTCTATCATCGTTGAATTGTTTATTTTATTCGCAATTATGTTCTTATCTGGAACTAAAAGTTAAAGGAAATTTGATCGAACTCTTTTCTCTGCAACGATATCTGCTGCATATTCGAGAAACGAAAAACACGAAAGAAAAAACGAGAAAACGGTCGGATAGAACGTCCTTGAAAACGTTACCCTTAACCGTATAGTAATCGTGTT